>NC_009311.2:565226-587813 GCF_000002845.2 Leishmania braziliensis MHOM/BR/75/M2904 | reverse complement strand
AAAANATCGTAGATCCCCTGCGCTACTTACCCCCCCCCCCCCTCCCTTTTCCCCCTACCATCGCTCTCCTGCCAGACCACTCTATGCAGCTTGACAGCTGAGAACCAGATGCACTACAGAGGTGGATGCTTCGTGCGCCCTGGATCGTTCTGCCTGAGTGGATCGAAGGATAACTCCCTTCTCTCCCCCCTCTCTCTCTTTCCCCGGCGGGGTCAATCGTTTCTCTTTTACTTCATTTTCACCTACTTTGCCTGCCCCTGTGCTAAGAGGCCCCTCCCCCCTTCTCGCTTCGCCAGGGAGGGGGCGAGGGAGCGCAAGACGAGCGCGCGCAAACACAACACGAGAGAGAGAGAGAAAAAAAAACGACCAAGAAGAACACCAACGCACTATCGGCTCCTCGCATGTGTGTGCGCACAGTCGTACACCGGCATCATTCATAGAAATGCGCAGCTGCAAATGCGCATAGCGGCCTGGTGAGCGATATGCGGCGGTTTTGCCAGTGCACAGTGCACAGTGCGCCTGCGCGCGTGTGTGTGTGTGTGTGTGCATGGCCAGAACAGCAGCAGCCCTCGCTCCCCCTCCTCCCTCTCCCCCGAAGACGGAGAAGGAAGCCCACATGCAGTGGAGCTTCCGTTCTCATGGCGAAGATGGGAAGGGGAGAAAAACAAAGGAGATGGATTATGTAGAGAGGTGGTGGCAAGGGGGGGCGATAGGTGTTAGTACGTCTGTGATGAGCGTGTGTCTGAAGTGTCTATGCGCAGCACGCCATCTTTTCTCGAGCTTTCTTTTGCATATTAAGCCTCTGCGCAGCTGTAACGGTGATGAGCCTCCATACACGTGCTTGCCTCTCTGCCTACGTTATAGGAGTGACGCTGCAGGACTTAGAAGGTGAGCGAGAGAAGCGGTGCTCGAGCTGAAAGAGAGCCGACAGGGACGGACATATCTACGCAAGCAGAGATGCAGACTAGCGCTTCAGGGTGAGCGGAGGCGACAACCAAGAGAGAACGACAGTACGCCAGCGCAGACGAAGACAGAAGGGAGAGTGGTGAGGAGAGGGGCGTGAAGCGACGATGAAGGAAGGATGAAGAGGCGTGAGGGAGAGGGAAGGCTCCAACACAAGACGGCCAGGAATGATCACATCAGTTACGCACGTGGACAGAAGTGTCTTTCCTTCCCTCATCTTTGGCTCCTCGCATCTTCATCTAATGATGCCACACCCATTGCCAACAGCAATCAACAACAAGACCAACCCAAGCCACGGGTGCCAGAGGAACCAAACACATGCGGAGATACACGCAGTGAAGAGCACAGATAAGCAAGGATGCAAGAGGCAACACGCACTGAAGAACAGAGAGAGAGAGAGAGAGAGAGAGAGAGAGGGAGGGAGTGCAAGCGGGAAGAGAGAAAGAAGGCGCATTACAGCCGCCATTTTTCAAAGACACACACACACACCCAGTAGAGGGCCGGCAGCAACAACGCGAGCAGAACACATACCAAGGAACACGACAAGGGCATCTTACGAAGGGAGGATGAGGGAGGGTGCAGAAGCGTCTGAGATTTATTTGACGGAATCCCTCGCACAACTGAGAGACTATTCGTACACGGCACACGGCCTCACAAACATGGGCACAAAGGCCACTCGACCTCAAAAGAGAAGGAAGTGAACGAGTGTAGCGTGCGCGTGCAGAGGCCACAGCCATGTTTCCCCTCCACCCCCTTCTCCTCTTCACCGCATCATGTGAGTTACGCCCTGGCGCAGCTGCGTCGCCACCTTCTCTAGCCCGCCATTGGACTCCAACATAATGACGCTTGAGCTGCTGTTTGCGGCGATGGCTTGCAGCGTGTCATAGTACTGGTTCATGAGCAGCATGTTCGTCGCGTCGTCGGAGGTCAAGTCGCGGACCTCACTCTGCACGTCCCCGATAGACTGCATCAACCCAGCGACGATGGCCTTGCGCTGTTCGGCGAGACCTTCCCCGGAGAGGCGACGTGCCTCGCACCGTGCCTCAGCAGCACGTACGCGCTTTAGTTTTTCTGTCTCAGCCGCGTCCACAGAGGCGACACGCAGGCGCTGAAATCTCTGCACTTCGTTCATTGCCTTCGTAATCTCTGCACCAGGGTCAATGTCGGAGATGAGTGCGGACACGATCTCGATGCCATAGGTGTTAATGATTGCGTCAACCTCGTCCTTCAGCTGCTGCGAGATGGTGCCGCGCTCGACGTACAGTGCCTCCAGCTTGTACAGCGGGACCTTTGCTCGAATCGAATTCAGCACGTAGTCCCGCATGCACTCCAGCGACGAGTCGCATGCATAGTACACCTCGGCGAACTTGTTGGAGGCCACTTGGTACTGTATGACGAGCGATAGCGTGACGAACACATTGTCCTTTGTTTTTGACTCCACTTTCAGCTCATACTCCTGCAGACGAAGCGTAATGCGCCGAACGAGGGTGGAGCCACACCACAGACAGTGGATGCCGGGATCAGCGATGTGGGAGAAGCGGCCACAGGTCTCGACGATACCGACCTCGGACTGGGAGATGGAGGGACAAGTCCCCATCGGTGAGGTGATATGAAAAAGAGAGAGATACGGGGGAGTATCAGCGAATGAGTGAGGATGGACGAGGATGACGGCGATGCTATCCGGGTGCCGTTTAAGAGTTTGGCGCTTTGTGCCCGCTCAAGGCACCAAGTAAGAAAGCGAAGGAACGCGGGTGAAAACAAAAATCCCTACGAGAACGAAAGGGGGAGGGAGGAGGGTGCGTGCGTGTGTGTTGTGTGTGTGCGTCTGTACGTATCTACAGAGTCCATGCAAGCGTGCTTCTGCACGAATGGAGAATGGGCGGGAGAAGGGGAAAGCGAAGGACAAAGAACAACGCGTTCAGAGGGGCGGGATCAGCAGTGAACGTAACGTAGCCCAGGCTCAGTTCCAGTGACATGCCGATGGGGAGGAAAGAGGGGTTGCAACGCCAGGTAATGGTGCGTCTGATTTGGCGAGTTGTACAGTCCCATGCAGCGCGCTCGTGCGGCGCCGAGGGTGTATCACCAAGAGACCCAGACACACCCGTGCTAGCGTATGTTTCTGCCTGTGGAGTTCTGGGCACGCTGGCCTATGCCCCTTCTTTCTCCGTCATTTGACTAGACTAAGGTATGAATAGCGCAAGAGAGGGGATGGTGGGTGGGCGGGTCGGCGAGCACCTCCACCCTGCCTCATTTCAACACACCTGAGCCGTCCCCGCATGTCTTTCGCTATCCCCTCGTACGTGCAGCCGCCACGGCATTTTATATTGTCGTTCCGCGCGTAGTGGGGTAGAGAAATGCCAACGAACACCGGCGCAGTTATACCCGCTTGCGCGAAACCCACTGGCCATTTTCCATGACCAGCTCGTACTCGTCATCATCGTCGTCGTCCTCGGCCTGAGCTTCGCCGCCGCCGGCAGTGGTTGCCGCCTGAACCGACTCTGGGCCCGCCGCCGAGGGGTCGTAGCCAACGCCATAGGCGGACGCAGTGACTGTCTCCGACGCATACGCGGTGGGATCGACGCCGTTGGCGACGTACTGCGCATACGCAGAACTAGACGCGTCCCCATAGCCGCTCCCCTCGCCAAGCTGAGCAGTATCGTTGCCTTGAAATTCAATACCACTCGCCTGTCCAGGGTAGGTGCCGTAGTACTGGTAGTAGTCTTCCTCGCCCCACTGCTGCTGCTGCTGACCCTGCCCCTGCCCCTGCCCCTGCATACTCTCGGCGCCGCCACCCCACGTCCCGGCCCCGACTGCCTCGCTATTGCGCATCCAGTGCCGGTAGGACTCAAGGAGGTACTGGTAGTACTGGTGGTACGGGTGCTTCGCGTTGAGGAAATCGAAGTACGGATTGTGCCTTGTGCGCGTGCGAACCTTATCTTGATACCGCGCCCCGTCACACGAGGCGACCACGTACTTGGCCACATACTGGATGATCTCATCCTGCTTTGTCGTGATGCCTGGAGGCACGTTGTCGTCCACCACCGACGTGTCGGCACCCGCTTCGTTGTAGTCGGTCATAAAGAGGTTGTAGGCCGTGTTGTGTGTGCGTGTGTGTGACTGCGCGTGCATGATGGCCACAAACGTACAACGGGAGAGGAGGCGATAGGGGGGGGGGGAGGTGAAGGGCTAATCGCTGGAGATGAACACGAGGCTGCCAGCAAGAGAGAGAGAGAAGCCACCACGTATAAGGTGAAAGAAAAGGCCAATCTGCGGCTTTGATGTTGTCATCATCTTCCCGCAGTTGTGTAGCCGTCACAGCAACGGAGGAGTTTCCGCTTCCCTCCTCCTCTGTGTCTACGTCTTCGACGTGGAAAGGAGTTATATATGCTGTGGCATCACAAAGTACGCGAGACTCCACTCAGGGGTGTTGGCATCCGTGCATAGGCGAACATGAGGCGCCCGGACCACCGCATTCCATGCAAGTCTTGTAATTCAGCTTAAGCGTACATGCAGAGATGTGCTGTGGCTAGAGTATGCGTGATGTGACAGCCGGAGAGGGGCACTGAGTGCGCAAAATCACCACACTTATCGGCATGAGGAGAATCAGACCTTCTACGTGTTTCTCTCCATCCCGGTGTCCACGGTCTTTGTATAGCAGCTGTAGCACATGCGGTAATCCCAGTTATCGTCCTTGATGGCGACGAGAGCGCTCCGCACGGGATAGCCGCATCGGTAGCAGACAAAGGTCTCGCGCTTGCCACCCATCTGGTAGAGCTGCAGCGAGCCACGCTTTGCCCAGGCATACATGGCCTTGTCTACCCGCTCCCGGCTACGTCCACTTCTGTGAGGCGAGGTTGCGCGGGAGAAGGTGAAGTCTTCACTCGGTCGCGTGCGAGCATCTCCTGGGAGGTGCGCGTAGCGCTGATATTCTAGCTGATGTGTCGGTGACCCGGTTTGCAGCGCCGGAGCAACGCGGCGGTGAAGCTGATGGTGACCAATGGGGAAGTTGAAGGTCTTGCGCTTGTAGAATTGAGGGCCAGTGAAGTGTTTCTGTCGAATGCTCTTCGCGGCTGTGCGCCGGAGGAGAAAGCTGCCAACACCGCCCTTGATGCCCCCCATGATTGCGCTTGAGAAATACAGACAAACGCGAAAGCAAGAGTGACGAGGGGTTCCCTTGCTCGCTGTTGTCTCTGCACCTGCTCTGCCGGTGCGGCCAGCGCGTCGGTCGGAGACGCAGAGTGGTGCACACAATCCACAAAGAGAAAAAGAAAAGAGGGAGAGGGCAAGTGGCCGAGCGGAGGAGCGCGGCAGCTGTTGTGGGCAGCACAACAGAGCGCCTTGTCCGTTTCCTTTTTGTTTTCTGCCTCCGGTAGCACAGGGGGAAGTTCCCAAGATGACCGTCGTGCATCAGAGGGTGCACCTGCCCCAGCCTGCGTGCATGGCCTATACACACCTCTATGAATGCCTAGATACCGATCTCTACATGCATGGGCGAGTCTCTAGAATGGCGCGGAGGAGGAGGAGGAGCCCGCAGGTTTGCACGGCAGGCTCTTTGTTTTTTTTTTTTCCTGCTCTTCTCACTCCTTCCGTCCGGGCAACGCGACGGCAGGGACGACTCGTCGTGGATGGCCAGGCGAGTTAGCCGTGGCTGTGCGCATGCGTCTCGTTGTGGGCTTGCTCGTCGTGAGGTGGACCCGCTGGGCGAAGGAGAGAGAATCACATGCCGGGCTCTATTTCTTCTCCATTAAGCGCCATCACTCCAGCAGCACGCGCGGCAAGGCCTTTTCACGCCTTTGCCACTTTCTTTCGCCTCTCCCACGCTCCCATTCCCATCCAAGAAATTCAAACACGCACAGGGGCAGTCCAGCCTCAGAGAGCGTAATGACGAAACAAAAAAGAGAAGTCATCGTCGACGGCCCCATCTCCCTCTCCGCCCCCACCGGCAGAGAAGAGGATGTGCAGGGGAGGACAAGCCTGAAGACGAAAAGGAGCACAGCACGAAAGCCCCCCGACTGCTTTGCTTTAGACGGTCGAGGAGACGCGGGGATCGGCAGAGAGCGTGATGGCGACAGCCGCCCCAACACACCTCCCCGCCCGCTCCACGACAATCCAGTGAGCCCGACAGAGGAGTGCACATCGAGACAAGAAGAAGCAAATGTCCAGTGAATCCCCCCCCCCCCCCCCAAAAAAAAAAACACACGAAAGAGCGAGCCAGGCGCTTGAGTTCTGCGCCCCCCGCTCCTTCTCACCCTCGCGCTTTCCCCCTCTGCGTGTGCACCCCCTCTCACAAGTGCCGCGTCGCCTTAGCACTCGAAAACGCGGCGGATCTGCTCTACCCCCATCGACTGGTGCGTGACTGGGCACGTGCGTTGAGCTCGAACGTAGCCTTGCAGGCACGGGTAGCAGCCGACGATGCCGCTGACGAGGCAAACCGCCGCGTTCGTGACGTGTCTGCGGCAAACAGGGCACTCGCCTGCCTTGGGGAGGCTGCTGCGGTCCTCTGGCAGTGGCACGTCGCCGCCAAGCGCTGGTGGGGGCGGTATCGGCAGCCCCTCCTCCTGGATCTGGCGTGGCGAGGACGCCCCGTCGGCGTTCCGTGTGAAGTCCAGCAGTCGAAAGCCACAGAAGACGAGAAGCAGCACCACCCGCGCGATGAGCAGCGCGCGCTGCGCACGGGGGCTCGTCGTGAGTGAGTCCTCCAAGGTGCACCGACGCAGGGCGATGCCGAACACGCGATGCAGCGGCGATGTGTAGAGCGTCATCTCCAGAAGGAAGCACATCATGTAAAGGAGCTGAGACCCCTGCTTTATGACGTGGTAGATCGGGTAGACGTACTGCGCAAGGAAGCGCAGGAAGGCTGCTCGGTGCGGGTAGCGGTAAGCATACGCGTTCCGCATGGCGACGGCATCGACGGAGGCGTCAGTGTTGCGCACGTACCACTGCTCCGCCTTTCGCTCCAGGTACGGCTTGAGCGTCAAGAGGAAGAGGGAGATGATCTTGTTGCGGTGGCTAAGCGGCTTAAAGCGCAGGTAGCCGTACGGAGCGTGCTCGGCCTTGAGTAGCTCGACTGACTTCAGCTGCGAGAGCGCCGCGGCGTCCACCTCGCTCTCTACCGCCGCCTTCGCGTCTGTGACGATGATATCCGCAAGCGGAATGGGTGCCGCCGCCTTCGGCGACGCGATCGCCGCGACTGCAGCGTCTGCCGGCGCGCTGGCGTGAACGCGCATCTGCGAGGGAACGTTGTTGTTGATGAAATTTATCGCTCGCTCTTCCGGGGTTGTCACCGGCGGCGGCCCCAGGAGCAGCCAACGAAGGTACCGACCCCGTGCACCAGGCCGCAGTCCTGACGACGACGGCCCAGACGCAGCGGTGGATGATGTGGACAGTAGCGGGGCGGCGGCAAGCGGCCCGTCTATTTCAGCGCGACGCAGGGCAAATATCATCTCGGAGAAAGTTGTGTCGGCGTGTTGCAGCATCAGCCGCTCCAGCATCCCTGACACGGCCAAGTATATCTCATCACTCCACGGAAGCAGCGCAGCCGCCCGGTCACTCTTCTCCGCGAGCAGCGTGTGGGCAAACTGAAATGCTTTGTAGAGGGACTGGCTGATGCTGGTGGTGAACTGCACCTCTACCGCTGTCGGCAGAGGTGAGGAGGTGTTGATCTGCGAGAGGAGGTTGCTCTCAAACATGATGGTTGCCCACACCTTTGATGATTGAGGGGAGGGTTTGACGGCGCGAACTTGTGAGTGCGTGTGAAGATGAAGAGGACGAGAGTTGATGCGAAGGCGCAGTTCTGAGCAAAGTGTATGGGATGGCTACAGGCGCGTGCCCACAGGTAGGAGAGGAGAGGGAAGGCGGGGGGGGGGGAGGGAAAAATAGTGCAAAGCACAAGTATACCGACCCTTTCCGAGAAGAGTTGCGATGGAGGTGTGCATGTGCGTCGCCTTATGAAGGTGAGGGTGGTGACTAGGATGGGAGGATGGGAGGGGGGGGGAGGGAGCAGACCTGCAGTGAGAGGAGAAGGGAGGAGACCTGAAGGAGGTCGACTGAGTTCTCGCTGGTGTGCAAAACCCCCTCCCCCTCCAATTCATGTCGGTCCTGTGCGTTTTCTTCTCCTCCCCGCCCTGCCTTGCCGAATGTACGCTTTACTACTCGACCGCGTCATGAGAAATGCTTCCCATCCGCTAGCGGTACAGGAAGGAGCGAGAGTGTGTGGGCAATCAGCACGAGGGGCAGAGGGCGAATGAACATGTTTGGGTGTCCCCTGCGCTCAACGTCCCTCTCCCTTTTCTTGCGGCATGCCCACCTTTTCCACTGCCACTCCGGCAGCAGCGGTGACAAGAGCAACCGTAAGCCACTACAGGGGCGTCCACACTGCTGGCGAGTCCATCGAGGGGCGAGGAGAGAGAAAACAAGGCCGAGGACAGTTGACGGTGCTCGAACTGGTGCAGGCAAGCACGCGCTGGTGATTCGCTGAGACTCACCCCGCCCCCCTCCACACACACAGACAGACAGACAGACACGCTATACACAACTGTAGCGTGAGTAACGCTCCATGAGAGTTGCAGAGTCGACTGACAAGGCTGGTGTAAGGGGACCTACGCGAGTACGTGTGTGTGTGTGTGTGTGTGCCCATTAGTAGGGAGTCAGTTTTACGAGAGACAGTACTCCGCCGACCCCGGGAGCCAACCAAAGAGAAGCCGCAGTTGCTGAACGGCATTTGAATTGTGTCCACTGGCACCGCCACACAAGCCGTGCAGGACTTGGCTGCCCCACCATTCCCAAAGACGTGCTCCTATAGAAGAGAAGGGAGCCGTCTGCTGCTGCTGCTGCTGCTGCTGCTGCTGTGCTTGTGCTGTTGTCGTTCCAGCAGCATCGACGCCGTCGCTACCGTTGATCGTTGATGTTGTGTACAGGGAGGCCAGCGCCATGCAGCTGCAGCGCATAGCGACCTGCACCGCTACTCGGCGAGTTCGGGCTGCGCCGTCCATCGCCTGCTGTGGCGGCAGCGAAGTGGCGGAGCCAGAAGACTCGCCGTGGCTGTGACTATCGCCGCTCGGCACAGCGTCCACATCTAGCGAAGTGTACGCACTCGCCAGCAGTGCCAAACCATCGGCTACGTAAGGGTGAAGAACGCCCAGATGTTGCTTCGCAAAGTGTGTGGCTTCTTTGAGCTCCCGCGCTGCTGCCGGTTCATCTTTGTCTTCGCATAAAAGTGCCGCTCCGCGCAGGAGGCGGAAGAGCACGACGTTTTGCGGCGTCCACGCAGCGGCAGGGGCTCGCTGAGGGGCAACTCTTTCAGTTTCCGTTGTTATCGAGGGCCCTGGTGCCGCTCGGGGCGCCACGTGCACGCCGTGTGTCTCGTAGTGGTCGAGGAGGACGTCGATCATGCGTTTCAGCACGTCACCGGCGCGGTGCTTCTGACTCTGCGGGAGCATCCTTACGTGAGGGCCCGAGGGGCAGGGAACTGCTGTTGCCACTGAGGAGGCGTTGTGGGCGTTTGCGTAGATGCCTTGTGCGCGGCGTGTACCGCTGATTCCGCCATCTGACTTGACCACAGTACTCTTATCAACTCTGTCACTACTTCCGTGGCTCTGAGGACTGCGTGTGACCTCCTCAGCACAGCCGACGTTGGCCCCCTTTGCACTAATGTAGGAGCTGCCCTTGAAGGAGCGCCCCGCTTCGCCGCTCTCGTCGTCATTGTCCTCGTTTTTCACCCCTTGCACTGCCGCTCGGGTGGTGTCAGCTGACATTATGGCAGGCTCGAGTTGAATGCGGTGCATCTCCGTCGGCAGTGTGGCGTGTCGGCTGCGCAGCGTTGGGGTGCTCGTTGGTGTTGTTTTTAGGCTATCCAGTCGCGCTACGCGACGTTGCTGATCCTCAACAGTGGTGTTGAGGGTCGTGGTGGCGTGGGACGGCGAGGGGAGCGGCAAACACGACGGTGACGATGACGCTGATTTCAGCGTCAGTGATCGTGGGATCGCTGTCGACAGCGATGGCGACTCATTCATATTGCGCGTGGACTGCTGCTGCTGCTGCAGGTGCGGCGTCGGGGTATGCAATGGCGTCGTGAGCAGCGAGGAGAAGTCACAGCTCACGGCCGACCAGACTAGCTCTTCACCTGCGGTCACAAGATGAAACACAGTCCATGCCTTCAAGATGTAGAGGAGCAGAGAAAGAGATGGCGGGGTGTGCAAGGAGATGCAGGCGGCCCGCTCAGCAGCGAGAAGGTGCAGGTACGGCAGCCCAACGTCCTGCGCCACGGTGGATTCCTCTTGCGGAGGAATGGCAAAGGCCGCGGCACCGCCGCCGTTGCTGATGTAGTTGTTGTGGTGCCCACTCAGCGAGTGTGGCTCGTACGGCGCTACACCATTGTCATTGCTGGCGTGAATGGAGGAGGTGAATCCTTCCGTTGATAGCCATCCCTGAGCAAAGGCGTACAGCACGTCCTGCGCGGTACTGCTTTCCCCATCCCTGTCCCCGCTGCTTACGGAGTTGGCTCTGCCTTCGCTTCCGTCTCCTTTCTTTGCCAGCGGCTCTGTGAGAGCTGGGAGCCTCCGCAGGCTCATACACGTCGCGAGACACGCCAGCAGAACGTGCATCTCAGGGATCAGCGTCAGCTTTGCCTGCCGATGGAAAATGCGCGCAAACTGCTGCCCTTCGCGGAGGTAATGCGCCGCACGCACGAGAGACAGCTGCGTGAGGTGGTGGCGCGCCATGGTGACCAGCGCCGCCGCCTTGATCTGCACTAGCCCACGAAGTTGCTCTGGGGTTGAGCACTGCAGCTGATCCGCCAGTAGAAAATGTCGCCTGGGTTGGGATTCGTTGACGTCGCTGCTACTGGGGCTCTTTCCGTTTCGGTAATCCGTGGTGCCCATGACGCGTGCGCTACCGCTCTCCCGCAAGCCAGCGCCAGGTGAAATGCCCCACGTATTCCCCGTCAGTTGCAGCATTTCTGCGTCGACAGTGAAGAGGAGTCGCGCCATGAGCTGCTCCGCATTCTGCAGACCAAGTCGTAAGATGGGGATCGATGGTGTCGTCGATGATGTCACTGAGGCGGAGAAAGCTGCTGAACTTCGAAGCTCCTCGGTGCCAGTGGCAGAGGCGAATGCACTGGTGTGCACAGTGGTGGCTGCCCGCATGAGCACCGTCACAAGCTCTACATAGAGCTGCAAGGCTCGGCGGACGCCAGGAAACACCCAACTCCACGAAGGCGGCCTCAGCAAACGAGACGTGGCTGTGTCGGACGCTTCGTCCACCAGAGGCGCCGGTGATGGCGACGACAACGGCGAGCGGCTGCGCTTTCGAATGGCCACCAGGGATGTGTCCTCAGGGTGACTGCGCTTTGGTAAGGAGTTGCCTACATCGGTTTCACCTGCGACAGCTTCTTTGGGCAGATTAGCGGGCGCAGAGACATTCTTTGCCGTACCTTCGCCAGAGGACCGCGTAACGTCGGTGACTCGCGATGAGGCGGAGAGGAGCGACAGAGCATTGCTCAGCTCCCGCTGGAATCGAATGACAACGGGAAAGTTGTCCCGTAAGCCCAACTCCACGAGGCACCACAACAGTGCAGCTTCGTGCGCGATGTCCGGTGTCGTTCGTGCTGTAGCATCTGCCGGCGCACGCCAACCGAGGAGCGGGGCAGCTTGCACACCTTTACATTGGTCGCGCGCACCACCGTCCTCGTCGTCGTCGTTGTCGGTGACCTCCGCTTTCCGCCTCTTCTCCGCCTTAACGTTTGTATTGACGACTGCTGGTGTGCCGGAGGTTGTGGTTACAGCGGTGCCACCCGAGAGACACCTGCCGAAGAGAAATAGGTTGACCGTAGCGTGCTCCACCGCGCGGTGCACCACATCGTGGATGACGGCACGGGCGTCTGCGTCGTCCGTGCCGAGCACCGCGTTGAAGGGGGAAAACGCCTCCCGTGCCGAAGGACGGATTTGATGACTGCCAAAGAGGGCCGTGTAGGTCGAGTCACTGCGGTAGCGCTGCAGGAAGGCCAACTCCTTTGCCTCCTCAAACGCGTCGCCTCTTTGACTCGCATTCCTAACATTCGTGCCTGCCTCCATGGCACCGCTGTTGACGGGTTGCGGCTCTGTACCCCCGCCGCCGGCGGTGCTTCGCGCCATAAGGTCGACGGCAGAGAGCGCACCGTGATGCACCGCGGAGAGCGGCTGCGGCGCGGGTGTCGCGGCGGACTTCTGGCAGAGCAGGTACACATAGCTGAGACAGTGGTACAAGCCCAGAGCCTCCGCGGCCAGCCGGATGTCGAAGCCGAGCGCGTAGCATGGGGCGACGCCGGCGGTAGCTGCCGTGGTGGTCGCCGTGGCAACGCCAGGCGGTGGCACTAGAGTAGACGGGTCGCAGGTGCAGTGCAGCGCAGAGAGGCAGAACGGGCTCAATCGACTACGAACGCACCGCAGCGCCTCACGCCACGCCACGCCTTGCTCCCGCGCGTCCACACTCCCTCTCGGAGGCGGCCCGGCTGTCACATTCGCCCCCATCACGCCTTCCTGTTCCTCTTCTTCTACCCACCGCACCACTGTCATATAAACTCTCGATAACTGATGTAGAAGCTGGAGGCTCTCTTGATAGCGCCGGTAATGCAGACGCAGGTCGGCAGTGCGTGCCTGCATCTGGGCACTGGCATCTGCGAGTGAGGATACTACGGCACTTGAGGAA
Organism: Leishmania braziliensis MHOM/BR/75/M2904; assembly: GCF_000002845.2. NCBI lineage: Eukaryota > Euglenozoa > Kinetoplastea > Trypanosomatida > Trypanosomatidae > Leishmania > Leishmania braziliensis. Next base: position 575,168 of record NC_009311.2, on the reverse strand, counting down.
GTTCGCAGCGGCAGCGGCAAGAGTGGCGGTAGCGAGCCACACGCTTGCAGGATAGCGTAGTGTACCTTGCACTCCTCCACCTGGATCATGGCAGCGCAGGCACGTCCCTCTTCGGCAATCAACCGCCCGATCAGGCGATCGAAGGCAGGCAGGAGAGGCAGCTGGACTGCGGAAGTTGTAGTCACTGGCAGCGATGCGGATGTGCCTGAGGCACTTTGCTGCTGCTTCGGACTCGGCGGCATCCAGCGCTCTTGCAGGTCTTCCCACAAGAGCCGCACCGTTCGGGCACGTGCGGCATCGGTGTACTGCTGCGCGAGCCACTGCCGCGCCTCTGCCAGACACTGTAGCGCGCGCTTGTGCTGAGCGCGTCGGTGGCATATGAGCGCCTGCAGCACATGGGCGCGTACGACGAGCGAGACCGCAATCGTTATGGTTTCACTGGCCGGCCCAAATACGAGAGGGGCGGACAGGAGATGCTGTCCACTGTCCTCGCTTGCACCATACAACCCCTCTGCTCCATCCACAGAGGCGTCGCGCACCGGCCAGGCCAACGTAAAGCTGGAGAGTGGCCAGGCTAGGGCTGTGACGGTGGCCTGATTGAGGAAGTACATGCTTGCCACCCGAGACTGTACCCCCGCGCTGATGCCACCAGCGTCTGTTGTGGAGGCAGAGGACGAGCGGGCGCCTGCAGCGGCGGAGCTTCGGCTGACGTCCGCCACCTCTTGCAGCACGTCTTCGAGGATGTGAGAGGCGCTACGGCTGCCTCCGCCCCCGCCGCCACCCCCTGCAGCGCTATTTGAAGTGCGGTAGGATTGATACCACAAGGGTCTTGTGGAGGACGTCTGTTGGCACGGCGGCAGCAGGGCGGCTCCAGGGACGGTGTCAGTCGACACCAAAAGAGACGTCGATGCAAAGACAGGCGCCAGTACCTGCTCTGCCAGCTCCAGCGCCTCTAGACCGGCGGAGCAGCTGAGTGTACGCAGAGCGGGTGCGGCTGGCGAGGTGGCACTTGTTGATGACACCTCTGTACACACTGCAGGCACGTCTGTAAACAAAAGATACTCGGCGGCGCGCAGCCGCGTGACAAGTTCTTCGCACTTCCACTCGGCATCAAAGGCGGTGACGTGCAGTGGGAGTGCATCCTTGGACGTAGTCGCTGTGGGCAGCGCGGCTGTGCTTGATGCCTCGCCTCTACTGCTGGTACTCGATTTGCCCGCCGTCGCTCCGCTCGCACGGCGCAGAACCGGCGGTGGCTGTGTCAAGACGTGATGCAGAAGAAGAAACCCATGTAGAGGCTGGCCGTTCTGCACCACCATACCCTCCGCGAGGCTCCACACACGCCGTATATAGTCCCTGCTGTCCTTCATCGCTCTTGTCTCCTTTGCTCACTCAGCAAAGTGGGCCTGTGCCTGAGTCGCTTGTGCGACTGCAAATCTGTACGGGATGGAGAGGAGGAGGAGAGGTGGAAGGGGGGTGGGTGGGTGGGGAGGAGAAGATGCGGCTTGGGGTGGCTTGCTACAACAAAGCGACGCGTATACGCGAGTGGATAAGAACGCGTAGGTGTGGGTCTGCACACCCTATCATCTACTGGCTATCGCTGCATCGGAGCTCCCACCTACTCCCCCTATGAAATGTTATAGATGTTCATTGTCGGCGAGCACAGACGCACAGAGACCGCAGGTGCCGTAAAGGATGTCGAATCAAGTGTGTGTGTGTGTGTGTGTGTGTGTGTGTGTGTGTGTGTGGAGGTACGCATTGGCAGCAGCACTACCTAAGGGTGTGCTGCTGTCTGGCCCGCCCCCTCCTTCTTCTTCCCATGCGCTGCACCGCAGCTTTCAACGATGACAGTCATCGCACCCAGTCAAGTAACCTTCACTTTTTTTTTTGCCTTTATTCCTCGCATTGTCATTGACTCAGCTTAGCTTGAGTCGCTATAAAGAGCGAGCTGTGCAGAACGACGGGCCCAGCCTCTCAGTGTTCCCGTGTTTCCATGATGAGCACCAGGTAAACTTTGCCAAGTTTCTTCCGCTCGGTGTCTACAGTCACCCACCACCCACCCACCCACCCACACACACACACACCGTTGGAAAAGAGGCGGTAGCGGGGGTGCGATGCCCTCCCTACCCCCCATGTATGCAGAGGAGAAAAAGGATGACAGCATAGCAGGAAAGAGGGAGAAAGAGTCCACTACCTTTGTCAGTGAAACGAACTGCTGCCGCTGAGGTGCTTGCGCCCAGCTGCACCTCCTTTGCACTTGCTTCCGGGAGCATGCCCGCGCGACCATGTGAAAGGCAAGCTCCAGTCAAAGCTCTCTGGTTTCCGCGCCCTTTACTGTAGCTTCCCTGGACTTGCTTCCCTACAACGTGATGCAGCGTCAGCCGTGTGCTAAGATAGGAGTCGTGCTTGTGGGCTGCACTCGCACGCTTGATTTGAGGGATCACGGAGGTAACGAAGATCAACGTAGACCCGCGCCTTACTCGCCGGGCCGTCGACTTCTCCGATGATCATCCCGCCTGCGTTCGCTTCCACGAGAAGAAATCTAAGATGACTGGATTTACCTGTGGTGTCCCACAGAGATCAGTCCGAGGCCCTCGGACTGCGCCACGTCTTCTTTGCTGATGGCCCCACACTCCTCGCGTCCTCCGCAGAGAGGGAGGTCATACGAACCACACCACAATCTGCCCTTTGAAGGGCAGAGCACTGGGCACTGGAACACCCCATGAGTCCGAGCGCCTCCTCACAACGAGGTACACACACTCTGGTGCGCGGCCCCGCAGCCTACTGCAGCTCTCAGCTGCGCGCATGTACTTGGAAGAGGGTTGTCACTCTCGCCTTCCCGGCGTGGACCGCCAGCCAATCGGTGCCATTGGCCGACACGCTGCGGAGGTCATCGAAGCAGCCACGACTCGACTTGCCAAGCTGGGGGGCAGCCTGCCCGCACGAATGGAGTCTGCCAACGAACGTCTTCCGCTCTTTCTACACAGCATTGCTTGAATCAGAGCTACTCTACGGTGACACCACATGGTGGAATGGCGCTGGCCAAAACTGCGGGAAGGCCCCCTTGAGCCCATTTCACGCCAGCGCAGCTGCAGTCATCACGGATACGCCAAAATACGCAGACAACAGAGACCTGCTCGAGGAGGCCGATCTCTTGCCCCCGACCCCGTAGTGCCGCGGCGCCGCGCCCGCCGGATGACGGTGTGGCCACAGCACTTTGGCAGCTCTCACACGGGTATGCAGGCATCGACCCCCTCGGAGCTCCACACGCGTACGCGCCTCCCTCATGCGCAGCGGTCGCGTATACTCCAGCGCATCACTCCCTGGCGGGTTGCAAGGCGGACTCTCCGGCCGGAGAAAAGCCGGCGACAGGAGGCTGCGACCCCTTTGCGTGCAGCTATCGAACTGAGTGTAAAGCAATGGGGCTACGCTTTGAACTCCTGCGAAGACAACTAGGTTAGCCAAGAGACAGAGGAATACGTGTGGCTGCTATCCCAGGCTCACCCTATTTCCCCGCAGCGCTTGGCACGGGCCCTACAACGGTGCAGGGTGGCACAGTACAACGCACGTGGACCCCAATGCTGGCGCTACTCGACCGTCGCGTGCACCACTCGCTTCAGCTTGTCTAATCCGCAGTAGCCAAAGGGCACCGCAGCGAAGATGCTACGACTGCAAAATCGGCAATGTCAGAATCCCCGACGCCAACTGCATAGACGACACACCTGGTCACCGGTCTCAGACGCCAGGCCAACGCCCTCCCCTGTTACCCGCACGGCAGACGCCGCCGCCTCCGTCCTCGAGCAGAGCCATGGGCGCGGCTGCTTGAATCAAGGCGCACAGTCCGCCCGAGTCCGCCTGGCACGGATCGTGCAGCACGCATGCGAAGAAGGGGCGATGAAGGACTAGAGGAGCCGGTTAGGCGCTTGGCCCGATGGCAGGAACGACTCGTCTTGGACGGCCAGGCGAGTTAGCCGTGGCGCAACACAGAGGCATAGGGTGGGCTGTGGCTGTGCGCATGCGTCTCGTTGTGGGCTTGCTCGTCGTGAGGTGAACCCGCTGAAGGAAAGAGGAGTGGCTCAGCCCCGAATAGACGGCAAACCCTAAACCAACGCGGCGGCCGAGGAGAGGAGGCGATGGCGTCAGAGAAGACGCATAGGAAAGTGCGGGTGGGGGCGGTGAACGCTGAGGGCGGTGGCGCGCTCAAAACACACACGAGGCGCAGAAAAACAGCGAGCCAAAGGAGAGGGCGGGGAGAGTAGGCACGCAGGAGTGCGGGAAGACGACCCGAAGAAAAGCGACTGAAGGTGGAAGGGGGGAGGAGGAGGAGGAGGAGCGGGGGTGGCTGTCCTTTTCAGTTCACTTACGCTGTTGTCAGTGCCTCGCTGAAGTGTAGCATGTCCTGTGGAGCCTGCACATGTAGGCTTGCGCAGTGGTGCGTCGAACACCAGATTGCCGTCGGGAGAGCAGCAGCGTCGTTTACGATGCATTTCACGCGCATGCACGTGGGCGCGAGTCCTGGTGGACGGAGTGGAGTGGGTACGATGGCTGAGAAAAGACAGGGTGACCCATTTACACCAGAGACAGAAAGAGAACAACGAGGGTGGTGGTGGTGGTGGTAGGGTGTGAATCCCGAGAGAGGAACAGCTGCCGTTGTTTCTGCCCTGAGTCCTTCTGCCCTTATCCTCTTCCCCTCCTACCTCATCCACGTATGATGGCTTGCAGCTGCAACGGGTTCGGTCACTCACTGCCAACAGGCTCTCAATGCCATGACTCTCCCATGTCGGATGCAGGGTGTGCGAGGGGTGGGGGGAGGAGGAGACAGCAGACGCCGTGCTAGCGATCTTGACTCCGAGGACAGCTTAGCATCACTGTCATCTTTGCTTCTCGAAGCGCCTCTTTGGTAGTTACCGTTCATTCGTGCGTTGACTGTCCGTACAGGTCCAGCACGATCCAAACCGCATACAGGAGAGGAGAGGGGGTGGGGGGAGGGCGAAGAGCTGACGTAGACCCCCCGACACCCCAGCGTAGTGGTTTGTTCACGCGAAGGCGTCCACTTGACTCATAACTAAGCAAAAAGTGACTAGAGGCACACACACGCACACACACGCACAGAGGCGTAAGCGTCTTGAAAGATCGGTGGCACACCGAGCGGCCCCCCCTCCCCCACCGCCGCCTCCCTCTCCCCAACCTCGTACGGCGGAGGAGGAGGGTCGCTGCGGGAGTTTAGAAGTAGCGATGCGGGCGGAAGCCGGCCGTCGCCACATCCTGCTGCCAGAGCGAGCGGGATTTGCGTTTCCAGCCAAATCCTTTCTGGTCAAGCCGTTCTTGCATGAGCTGCATGTGCGGCCCGCGTACCCCACTGCTGCGCATTGCGGCGCTCCAGCTGTGTCCCATCGGCTTCAGCATCTGCAACGGCAGCCAGCGCTGCGATGAGAGTGGGGCACTACTTCTACTGCGCGCACCGTGACCGCTGTCCAAGGCGGCAGCCGCAAAGGGGTGCACCGGAAAGCTCGTGTGGTCTGCGTGTAGGGTGCAAACAGTGGTGCTACCGCTCTGACTGCCGAGGCGGTCAACTGGCCGAGTGAAGATGGAGAGTTCTGAGGGTGGTGGGTGCGCTGCGGCGCCGCGCAGATGCGCCGTTCGCGACGCGTCGTCGGCCTCCTCTGCCGGAGTATCGTAGCGACCCTCTCGTGTCGCGCGATATACTGCCGCGTACTGACTGCGGCGGCTCAGTGGGAGGGGGTACTCAAGCGGCATGCGCATCTTTGCGCAGATATCAGCGTCGCGGAGGCGTTGCAAGCAGTCCTCAGTGCGAATCCGAATCGCCTCCGTACGCGCACGAATACCGATGTTGACAGGAAACAGCCGCATTGCAAGTACGTTGTTCGTATCATACTTGGTGTACGGCAAGGAGGAGTTGTGATGCCGCTCAGGATGGTGCTGCTCACTGAAGAAGGCACCCATGTCGAAGCCGTCACCGTGCCCGTCTTGCAGCTGCTGTTGCTGCTGCTCCCCGTCCAGCGTACTCGCATCTGCACCGACCTGACGTTGGATGGCCATATTGATATTTTTGTAGCCGTGCAGGTCGCGTGGCAGCTGCATCTCGAGCCCAAGATCGTGCCGCTCTGCAGAGAGGGACGGCGGTGGCAGATTCTCGCTGCGGATCTTGTGAAGCACGAATGGCGGCTGCACGAGATACTGCACGCGAACGCCGCCGTAGAGCATCTCAAAGGCGGCAGCACGACGAAGCGCGTAGGGCAAAAGTGAATTGGAGCACGACTGTTGCTCAGCCTCTGGCGCTGAGGTCAACGCACCAGCACCCCCCTTCCTTGCCGCAGCACAGATGCTCTGCTTCAGCATGACGATGCCACACTAGCCGCCAAGCAGCAGTGAAAGAGGAAAAAACAAAGAGAGAGAAGAGGGAGACGCCGTATGTCGATGTCTCCTCTCGTTCGATGATGTCTGCTCCGCACCCCGAGTTTCACGTATGCGCTAATGCGTCTGGCTTGGGAGGGAGGGAGGGACGGAGGGAAGGAAGGAGGAAGAGAGTCCGTTGGGAGGGCGTGGCGAGGAGTAGGATGGGCATGGCGACGGCTGAGATGTCCATTTTCGCATTGCCTGTGCGCACGCGCACCTGCAGAAGTGCCATCCACGCGTGGAGCGCTTCATGTGAGGTGGAGGCTCGCATCGATAGTCCAACACACCCACCCACACACATCACATCACATCGCATCGCATCGCATACTGTGAGATGAAGAGAGGAAGACCAACGCAGGCAAACATTGAGGGCCAACAGGGACCCGACCATGGCGACCGGAGGCAGCAAAAAATGCAGAAATGGCAGGCGGGGGTCCTCTCCCCCACGACCCCACTTTTTTGCCGGGGTCCGTTGCGCTTTCCACGGGTCACCCAGGAAGACGGGCGTGAGGGGAGAGGCTCGCGAGGCGCGATCCAGAGCGTCCTCACAGCGACTACCTCCTCTCGGTGTCCGCATTTCCCTGGACGGCCTTCAGCTCGAGTGCGTATCAGTGCTTACTGTGACATCGCTGATATGATCAGCCGCGCTCCCCCCCTCCACTTCCGTTGTTGAGTCCGGCCCCGGCTGCCACAGGATTCGGCTCGCTTTCGATGATCAGCGACGCATGAACTCAAGCGAGGGAGTCGCTAACCTGCGCCTAGGCTTCTATCGTCACTGGTGTTGCTGCCGTGTCTGACCTAGACGTAGACTGCCCCGTCACCATCACTGGCCGCCGGAGTCGTTGGCGTGCCTCATAGCTGCTGCTTTAGCGTCAGTGTAAAGACTACGTGCGTGCAGCTAGACTTGGAGTGCAACGGCGTCGCAGACACTTCAAAGTTTGGCTGCTGCGGTGCACGAGCGTCCTTCCTTCGAAGAGAGCAGAGCGCCGTTGATACGGCACCCGCACGTCCAGCGGTGTCGTTCTTGTTCGCAGAGAATGTCCACTCTGGCGGGACGTAAGGGTCACCAAACAGCCTGCACTGATACGTCGGCTTCCTTGCCACGTTGTTCGGTTCCTCGGTAGATACCACCAACTACGACTGACATAGCACGCACCGACTCCGATCGGCTGCGTCGCTGCGGCTGCTCTGCCGCATGTCCAATGGCAAGGCTAGGGCAGTAGGAGCCATTTCTTCATTGAGCGGGACCTTTAGCTTTTCGGCAGGCAAGCTCCAAACTTCATCACCAGACACCTCCATCATGGTACACTGCAGCTTGTAAATCGACAACTCCGCCAGCGCTAGCAGCCCGACACCAGTTGCCGAGGCTTTGCCAGCTCGCTCCATGACAACCTGCGCTTCGATTGCCATGTGGGGGAGGGGGGCGGCGTTGTGCCGAGAGGCATAGAGGCTGTGCAAAGGCAATTCCTCACCGGCCACCTTGTCGCGCAGCTGAGGAATCACGGAACGAGTACTGCTGCTGAACTCGTTAGGAGAACGGTGGTTGTTGTCACGAGCCCCGGGTGATGGAGTCGGCTGCCCGGGCTGGGTCGACTAGGGGTTTAGCTGGTTCAGGAAAGTGCAGTACGACTCACGCAGCGCGTGGAGCTCCTTCTGCCCAACCATCAGTGTACTGCACAGGTAGGCAATACAGGGTGCGTCCCTGTGCTTCTGTGTAAGCTGCCCCTGCGCATTGTCTTGATGCTGTACGAGCGCGGTCAGCTGCGCCTAGGTTACCGTCACTGCCTCTGCTCGTGTTGCGACGGCTGTGGAGGAGCGGCTACAGATCGGAGAACATCAGCCCTCGCAGGTGCGGCCGTCTCTCTGTCAGGATCGTTTTTCATATTCTTTTTACCTTCAGCCTTCCCTGCGGATCCCTGATGATGGCTGGCCACCCCCCCCCCCCCCCCCCGGCGCGTGGCATCGGGGGCCCAGCGCCCACTTATCTCCGGTGTTAGCTGCGCTGCGGGGATGTGGAGCGCAGCCCTGGATCTAACCTGCGCTGTATGCAGTGGAGCTGCGCTGGGCTGAGGGACGCCAGACGGTGCTGGGCGGGGGGGGTGCCTCAGTTCCCTAGCATAGCCGTGGTGCAGCCCAGAGGCATTAGGTGTGAGTTGTGGCTGTGCGCGTGTGTGTGTGTGTGTGGGCGTCTGTTTTGCTTGCGTGTTCGTGGCGGTATGGACACGCTGAAGGGGGAAGCAACAAGGGCAGCAGTAGAGGCTCACTTGCTGGCTGTGGGAGAGGAAGAAGTCCAAGCAGAGGAGCTATTAAGGCGGAGGACGGTTGGCGAACGTCTGCATAGACCGCCCAAGGCGAGTTTTGGCAGCGATATATGTGGACTGGTGGTCGGTCATCAGCTGGCGGAGGCGGGGATGTGCGTATGTCTGTGGAAGAGACGGTGGAGTGAGGGGTTGCGGCAGTTATGGTGCAGGAAAAAAATGTGATCGAGGGAGACGGCGAGAGCGAACCAATGGTGACAGAGGGGAAGGTCGAGAGGAGAGAGAGGACGCAGTGAGTAGACTCACAACAGTGCTGATGCATACCCAAAAGGATAGTGGGAGAACACGAAAGGCCCCCCCCCCCACCACGTCACTGCCCACACCGGTGCATGCGCGAACAGGGAACGCCTAGGCGAAAAGAGACTCTTTTGGCGCCTCAAAGCCCCTTCAGCGCTGTTAACGAGCAATGTGAGCCACCAGGAGAACGGGCGGGGGGTGAGGGAGAGCAGTCTACTCTGTACAAGAAGACACCACATGTGACAGCAGCACGTGTGGAGCGTTCTCTTGCTTCAACGAGCTGCTCTGGTCTCTCTTTCTCTCTCTCTCCTTTTCCGTGTGGTGCGATCACCAGCTGATGTTCGTGAGTGCATTACAGAGCGAGTGAGGAAAGTGAAGCAGGTGAATCAGTTCTACAGTGCCTACAGAAACCGCAACGAAGGGAGCTTCTGTATGGAGGAAGAACAGCGACCGACCCGAGAAACAAAAAAAATGATGTACAGCGGTGGCGACAGCTCATGGGATGGGCGGGTAGGGAGGGTTTTTTTTTTTTTTTTTTTTTTTTTTTTTTTTTTTTTTTTTTTTTTTTTTTTTCTTTTTTTTTTTTTTTTTTTTTTTTTTTTTTTTTTTTTTTTTTTTTTTTTTTTTTTTTTTTTTTTTTTTTTTTTTTTTTTTTTTTTTTTTTTTTTTTTTTTTTTTTTTTTTTTTTTTTTTTTTTTTTTTTTTTTTTTTTTTTTTTTTTTTTTTTTTTTTTTTTTTTTTTTTTTTTTTTTTTTTTTTTTTTTTTTTTTTTTTTTTTTTTTTTTTTTTTTCTTTTTTTTTTTTTTTTTTTTTTTTTTTTTTTTTTTTTTTTTTTTTTTTTTTTTTTTTTTTTTTTTTCTTTTTTTTTTTTTTTTTTTTTTTTTTTTTTTTTTTTTTTTTTTTTTTTTTTTTTTTTTTTTTTTTTTTTTTTTTTTTTTTTTTTTTTTTTTTTTTTTTTTTTTTTTTTTTTCCA
>NC_009311.2:551985-565126 GCF_000002845.2 Leishmania braziliensis MHOM/BR/75/M2904 | reverse complement strand
AATNNCTGCCTGGAGAGGGCAGGGGGGATTCAGAGAGAGAGAGAAGGGTAAACCATGTGCATTTCAGCAATAGCAACACCGGCAGCACCCCCCCCCTGACGTGGCGGCGGCGTGCTCTCAGCTGCGCTTGCCTGTCCTATCCACCTATGAGTGCAATGAGTGAGAGGCAGAAGAGGATAATGTTTCACGACCAGCTAGAGAAGCGGGCCTCGAGGAGGCAAACTATACAACCAGGCAGGTTGCAACTGTTTTGTCGAGCTTCATAGCGGGGCTGAGGGGCTGCATTTCACCGCTTTCCCCCTTCAACCTTACGGCCCAACCCCCCCTCCTCTTTCGCCTTTTCCTGTTCTCTTCTTTCGCTCCCTTTTTTGAGATTCAACTACATAAAACAGGGCGATTGAGTCAGTGGGGAGATGCAGACACACGCACAGACAAGTGCACTGGCAAAAGTGAAAGTGGTGGACGCGAATGAGAAAAGTAGAGGCGGTGCATGTCTGTCTGTCTGTCTGTGTGTGTGGGGGGGGGAAGATGAGGAGAGGCAACAAGGATGAGCCTGGGCCGTGGATGTGGCGTAGCGCGCATAAATGCCTTGTCTGCTGTCGCCGTGGGCGTGAACTCAGGTGCACGCGCTACCCCCTCGTCACCCTCTCTCGCACGCCTCAGATCTTATCAAGAGAAAATACGCCCCCATACCACATGGCGCCCGCCTATGCACAGGCGGGCGCACAATGTAAAGCAAACAGTTCCACCGCCATGCACACGCAGGAGTAGACGACGACGAAAGAACAACAACAACAACGGATAAAGGGACCACCAAACACACGTCCGCGTACAATGTCGCAAGCAGGGGGAGACCCCAGAGAGGAGAGAAGGGGGGAGGGAGAGGGAGGAGGGGGGGGGAACACCCTCACTTCCCATCCCAAAGGCGCGTCCAACTCCCTCCTCTTGCACCTCCCCCCCCCCTCCCCCTCCCGTACAACGGTAAACTGTGCTGAGGGCGGCTGTGTCCCTCTTCACAGCCTCAGACCCCCTTCGCCATCTTTGCAGCCACCTTCTGCACCCCCTTTTTTTTTTTTGCTTCACTCTTACTGCGGGATCCTCTTTGCCATCTCCTTCACCGACTCCGTGAGCCCCACTACCTGCTCCCGCCACTTCGCGACATGCTTCGCCAGCGCCTTCACCTCCTCAAGGCTCAGCACACGCGACTCCACCCACGTAATGTGCACCTCCTCCTTTAAGCCGTCCATACGGCCCTTGATGATGCCATGGGCGAGCGCCTCGAGCAGCAGTGGCTCCGCCCCGCTGTCTGGCACGCCGCACCGCTGAGCCACCGCGTGAAAGGTGAAGGTGCGCTCGCTCAGAGGGGTGTAGAAGATGAGGTGTAGCAACGCCATGAGCCGCACCTTACGGTGCAGAGTCGCCGAGGCGCTCACGAGCTGCGGCTCCTGCGAAATTTGCAGCTGGTGCTGCCGGAAAAAGGCCTCGAAGCTCACCACATCGCCATCATTGCACAGCTGCATCATCTTCAGCGCCCAGTGCTGCGGGCACGACTCCCGCTGCAGCCGAGACACAAACTGGTCGAAGTTAAGGAGCTTGCCAAAGTTGAAGATTTTGTCCGACAAGAGACCAGCGACCACCGTCTTGTACGCCAGCGTGGTGACGTCCTCGTCGCGCATGGGCAGATCTGCCTTCTCCAAGAAGATAATGATATCGAAGGAGTTTTTATAGTAGCTCGTGTGCTGGCGCCGGATCTCGTAGTCACGACCGCGCGCCATACCGTAGAGTGCGACCAGCACTGGTTCCACCTCGTGCATCTTGAGGCCGTGCAGGTACGTCTCGGTCTGCTCCAGTAGCTTGCGTGCTGTGTGCGGTGGCGACCCAGGAACCGCAGCCAGCGCGGCGCTTTCCTCGGCGCTCGTGCTCTCGAGTAGCAGGAGGGCACGGATGCACAAGGCGGCGTAGTGTCCCTGCTCCGAGCTACTGTGGATGAGGGACGCACATGCGCCTTCGACAAGCTCCAGCGCGTTCTGCGTCGTGCTGTGCGGAGCGAAGCAGACGGAGCGCACAATCATGATGTATGCAATCGGCGAGATGTCAGCCCGCACAGCCACAATGACGTCCGTGTACAGTTCGTGCGCGTCCTCCAGCACCATTGGGTCGCGGATCAGCTGCAGCAGCTCGCTTGAAAGCTCATACCAGAAGCGTTGCTCAAAGTAGTCGAGAGCGCGCGACACTGTGGCAGCGGCGCTGGCATTGTTGTTCGCCTCCAGCTTCTCGCGGAGGTTGACCAGGTAGACCTGCGCGCGGGCCTCTGGAGTCGACATGGTTTCCCCGAGTCTATAGCTTGATGCGTAGCGCGATGGGAGAAGAAACAAAGATGGCGCCAATCAAAGATGGGGGAGAGAGCGTCTGTCCAAGCTCGAGTGTCTGTTGCTGAGTTTGTGCTTGCGCGTCAGCGTGTATTGAGCGCTGCGTATGCGGTTCTCGGTGGCGGTGGCGGCGGCGGCGGTAGAGCCTTGGCAATGGAAGGGGGGCGATGGAGGAGGAATGACGAGACACTATAGCATGACTGGAGGATGAATGATATTGTGCGTGACAGAGCTGCACCGTGTGGCATAGCGCCGTCTTCGCTTACTGCTTGCATTCGTGTCGGACGAGCTCTGGGCAGCGGAGGGAGGGGATGGTGGGAGAGGCGATTGAGCGCTCTCTAGACGAGGGTGGGGTGGGGGTGGGGCGGCGAAGGGGGATAGCACCAGCGTGCTCCGCGTCCTCTAGTGCCAGAGGCAGCCGTCCACATGTGTAGCCCACCCGGGTACACGCGTGCATACAGGCGCGTACTGTGCTTTTCAGTTCGTTCCTGCACAGAACATCAGCGGTCACGCTGAGGCATGAAGAAAGCCATTACATGCGTGGCAGGCAGCCCTCCTCCCCGCATGAGCAAGGGAGAGAGAGAGGGGAAACGGGAAAAATAAGACGAAACAGCTGCGATGCAGCTCATCTGGAGGGGCGGCAAACGCGCAGACGAGCGCACGGGGGGAGCGGCGGGTGTCTTCTTCGCCTTGCAGTGGCACTTTGCGTTCCCAGGCATGCCCCCCCCCTCCTCCAAAAGAAACGCACAACGACACATCAATTTGGGTTGATCAACAAGCGCAAAGAAACAGAGCGAACGCGCACAGTCAGCACAGCGTCCGCCCCGCTTTTCATCACAGAGGGGGCAAACAGGCAAGCAAACCGAAAAAAGGAGGCGAGGAAAGCGACCGACGCACACAAACAGTTCAGCGCGTCTGCTGTCCATGCCGGGAAACAAAGAGGAGCAAACCAAACAACCACCCCTCAACGCGCGCACAACACCGAGAAGATACAGCTCGTTACCCTCCACTTCTACCGTGCGTGGGCGCGCGCACAGGTATAGGTCCATTGCGATCCTCGTGCGAGCACCTCGCAAAGCGGGCGTGATGCTCGTGATGCTGCTGATCCTCTTCTATCCCCCCACCTCCACCTCCACCTCCTCTTTCCTCAGCGTTACGTGCTGATGGAGAGCGCTGCTTTTTGGCAAAGTCGAACCGAGTCTAAAAGAGAAAAGGGGTGGGGTGGGGGACTCAACTGATTCTACTCAAGGACTCTTCCCCGTCACCTCTTCTTCGGCTGATGCCACTCTCGCGTAGAGCGACAGCTCCTTCTGAATTACCTCGATGAACATCCACATGAGGATCACCTGCGGCACACACCGCACCGCCTCGACAAAGGCCCCAGCGTACCAACCACGGATGCCCTCCTTGGCGTAGACCTGTCGCAGGCAGTCGCCGACGCCGCGGTAAACAGTCTTGTCGGTACCCTGGCCAGACATTCCGATCCGCCGCTTCGCTACGTCGAGCGGGAACGCTAGGAGGATAGAGGCAATTGCCGCTGCGGAGCCACCTACCATCGTTGATAGCACATTACGCGCCGCGTAACTGTCCTTGAAGAAGGGCGGGTTGGGGCTATCTAGCACGGCGTACTTGACCGTCTCGTACGTGGCGAAGCTGACTAGGATGTCTGGGACGCGCTGCATGAGGGACGCGCCGAGGCCGCGGTAGAAGTTGCGCAGCGAATGAGTCTCCCGATAAACAAGCCGGCACGTGTGCGCAATGCCGGTGAACTTCTTCTCGCCAGACATGAGACGGAGGCGGACAACCTCGCCGGGGTAGACGGCGGCGCCGGCGATCGTGGCCGAGATGCCGCCGGCGCCGCACTTCATGATGAACTTCTCCATCCACACTCCGCGCAACGTCGCGGCGCCGGACGCGTTGCCATGGCCGTCGTTGTCGCTGCCCACCAGGTTGCCAGAGAGTGCTGTGGCGGCATGACGACGATCCAGCCAGTCCTGGAAGAGGAACTTTAGCTGCGTATAGAGCAGAAACTGAATGCCGCTGTACGGCACTCGAATTACCATCGAGGTGAGGTTGCCGCGCCAGAAGCTTTTCAAGCCATCCTGCGCATAGATGTGGCGCACCAGCTCCTTGATGCTGTAGTTCTTGTGTTGCCCAAGTTGCTGCAGTACGACGATGCGTTGGAAGGGGCTGAGTAGCGACTTGGCGAGTGCTCCGCCAAACCCACCAGCGACTACATCCACCCACGCAGCATGCCTCCTCTCACTGCTGGGCATCGAAAGATCGACGCGATGACCGTGCACGCGCTAGAGTGGAGGGCGATGATGTGTGCCACGGCGAAAGAGACCGAGAGGGGAGGGGGAGGAGGGGAGGGGCGACAGTGCTGCGCAGTGCACAGGAAAAATGTGATTACAGGACAGAAGCAACAGTATCTTCTCACTACCACAGGAGCAGCAGCGAAGAGGAGAGAAGGAGGGGGAGTAAAGGACTACTTACGAGGGGCGGCGTCACCAGCGGCAGTGATTTGGGCGGGAGAAAGGAAGCTCAGAACGGGGAGGTTGGGGTAATGTAGGCGCGCACATACACCCACATCATGAGAAGGTTGCTGTCTCACTATCGCTCTTTCCCTCTACAGATGGCTTTATTTCCTCGTATGGGTGAGTCTATGAAGGAGGTCCACGTATGCGCTGTAAGTCTCGCTGAGAGTGGTCGTTTGAGGAGGTCCAAGGAGGTTCGTTTACCGTGTATCTATGACAATTTATGCATGCATGCGCCTTAGGAAGTGCCCGACTCGTCGTGCAGTGGCACTGAGCACGCTTGAGGCGAAATGGTGGCGATAGGAGGTGGCACAAATTTTCGGGAGCGGGAGAGCTTGAGACTTTCCTGGGGAGGGGAGCTGCTCCAACTCTCTGTGCTGTTTTGTGTGCTCGTATGTGTGTAACCACTGCAGCAACAGGGTGCTGTCGGAGGAAGTGGGGAGAGAGACGGAAAGGGGTGGAGATGAGAGACTGTTGGCGTCACGGAGAGCGAAGGTGGGTTGCCAAACAAAGAGAGAGGATGGGGGAGAGTGATGCACGGCGGAGAAGATGAGAGAGAGGAGCTGATAAACGCATGCGCAACTCTGCGTGTGCGGCTCGATACCCACACAGGCATTGCCAGGGTAAAAATGCACACTGACGGAGGCGCCATCGGGTGGTGTGTCTTGATGCTTTTATATCCTCATATCCTTTCCGATCTACCACATACGGTGTCAGCCTTAAGAAGGTGACAGGAGCATTTGATAAAGAGAGAGAGAGAGTGGGTGTCAGTCGTTAGCAACATCAGTAGGGGTTTCTAGACTCCGCTGGGAGGCATGTAGGCAGAGATTACATGTATAGGCACACCCACACCCACACACACGCGCACGCACCCAGCCAAGAGAGGGGAAAGACAGCCAACAATGAAAGGAGAAAACGAGAAGAACGCCGTAAACAATCCACGTAGGGCGCGCGTGCGGGGGGGGACAACAAGGGAGGTGGAAAATACAGGGGCAGCCTGGCGCCAAAAGGATATGCACATGCAAAGATGGTGTGGCCACACCACGCCCTTTGCCTACTCTTCGCTCTCCCCCTCTTTCCCCCTTCCATCCTCACCATTACGCGAAGGGAGACAGACAAGGAGAGAGAGAGAGAGAGAGAGAGAGAGAGTGCGACAGTGACACACTCACTCACAACAACGGGGAGGAAGGCAGGCGAGAGCAGCAGCAGCAGCAGCCCGCTGCCGTTGCCTCCCTCTCCCCCACCGTATATCAACCTGTGCAATGCAGATGTACGTACTAGAGAGTAACAGGCGCAGAGGCACTTTACCCACACACACATCGGCCACCCATGCACTAACCTGCAAACCACCACCACACGATAAGAAATGAAGCATATGCACAGTCACACGCGCGTGCATGAGAGAGAGTGTGTGTGTAGGCTTCCAGTAGTAGTAGCGGTAACTCAAGCTCACCAAGCAAAGACAAGCGAGAGTGAAGAGTAGAGTAAGAGGACAATAGCCCAAACGAAACAAGGAGAAGGTTACACCAGAGAGACACCCCACACACCCACCTGCACACTCAGGTGCGGGACGAGCGCATGCACACATGCGAAGGGGAAAGATAAAAGTCAAAGAGAGGAATTGAAGCTCTCGCCAGCCGCCACCGCCACTGCTGCTGCTGCTGTAGATGCTTTTCTTTCCCCCTTTTCGTTTTCTGGCTTATAGAGTCTATACAGTGAGTCGAGGCATACAAGCGCCTCTCACGCACTGCCGCCGCCACACATCCGCCTCCGCACGCTTGGTCCGCCCCTCGTTCTCTCTTCCACTCGGGGCGTACGCACAGGCGCCGAGTACCTACGACAAATCGAGAAGGAAGTAGACGTAAAAGCGGTGCTCGCAGCGGCGGCAGCAAGTCGCGGGATGCACAGCAGACATCATGGAGGAGGGGGCTGGCAGCATCGGTGCAACGCGCTCGTGTAGAGCTGGTAATATAGGCTGTAGGAGAGAGGTCGAGCGAGGAGATAGGGTCACGGCAATCGGGCGGAGGTGTGTGTGTGTGTGTGTGAACGGTACGACAGCCCACCCGCTAGTTTTCCCGCAGCCACTCAGGTGTCGACCTCCCAGACCCGTCACTCTTGCCTGCATCCAGCTCCTCTTCTATCACTTCTTCTTCCATTGGCGCCTCATCTATCTTTTCCTCGTCATACACACCATGTGGTCGCGCCGCCCTACTGGTGGCGGGGTCGCACTGACTCATACCACCGGTGTAGTCACCGGCATCACTGTGGACACTGTCTGCTGCCTTCACCGCGTCGGTGTTATCGAAGCCCTGCCAGAGCCTCGGCGGCGTCGCTCCTTCTCTGCGCCCCTGCTCAAACACACCCTGACAGAGTTGCCTGTTGTCCGCGTCGATCCTTTGCAGTATGGCCTCAATGCTGCCGTGGGCGGCATCTTCGTCCTCGATGGTGTCACGCGATAAGGCCAACCGGGAGGGTCGTGATGGGGTCGTTCCAGCTGCAGCAGCGGAGATCGGGATCTCGTCACCAGCTGCAATCCTGTTGCCCGTCTGCGTTAGTGCTGGCAGTGGTTTGGAACCGCGGTGCAAAGCGTTCGCGTTAGCATTCTCCTGGCTCCTCTTGCGCTCACCAGCGACGACACCGCAAAGACGCACTGTGGTCGCGTCGACTCCACCCTTCGCACCTTCCGCCGCAGTCGTTGCCTCTGTGCGCCGCTTCAGGGAAGAGCGCAGCAGATCTCGCAGCGACCCTTTGCGCACCGCTGCTGCGCTGCTTCCCGCAACCGGGGAGCCACAGCCTTGTCCGGGCATCGGCGACGTCGACGCCGGCGTCAGGCGTTTCGGGCCAGTGTTCCCGACGACGTAAAGGGGCTCGTGGGCAGCAGCAACAGAGCTGGTATCGACGTAGTTAAGCCCAGCTACCGCGTGATTCGCCTTGATCTGCTCGTTGCGCTTCTGTATCCGAAGCCACAGCTCGTCGATGCTCGCCTGCAACTCCTGCTTGCGGTCGTGCAGTGCTCTCTTCTGCTGGAGCAGAAGGTCAGCCTTGGTGACTTCGTACTCTGCGAGCACTTGCTTCTGCTCTCTCTCTGTCACCCCTACCCCCGCTGGTGAGACGGAGGATGCGCGTGGCGACGTCGTGCGGGAACTGCGGCTTGACTGCGTAGCGCCACCGCCAGCACCGAATCCACTCGCTGCAGATTTTGAGCAGCTGCGCGCGTCCTGTGCGAAGGCAGCTGCGTACACGGAGATGGCGGTCTTGTGCCTCTCAATTGTCTTTGCATTAGCGTCACGGCTGGCACAGAGCGCCTCGTATTCCTTTGGCGTGATGGAAGACAGGCGCCTGTGACGCACATGCGCGTCGAGTTCGCCACACTTCACCTCCATCAGCTTGGTCGCCGCGCGTGTGCGTTTGATATTCGCCTTGAGCTCCTTCACAGTGCGTAGCAGACTCGTGCGCGAGTAGATGCCCTCTTTGAGCTGCCTCTCCTCTAGTTCATCCGCCGTCGGCATGCGACGGTGCACCTCTTCGATGGTATGCGCGGCGCGCTTGTCGCGGTTTTCGAGAGCACGACGCGCGGCCGTGACCTCCTTTAGCTGCTGCCGCACTTTTTGCAGCTGAACATCTGCCCGCACAACAAACGTCTGGACGCACATTCCCGCCGTCCCGGCGCCTTGGCGCGCGTATTGGGCCTCGAGATGCTCGTTTTCCTGCCGCAGCTTAGCGAGTCGTGTGTTGACGGAGCGGCGGCCACCCTTGGCGTCAGTCTGCTTGGGAGATGCATTCTGCACCGATTCGGAGCGCTGCTTGCCGCCGTTGAAGCCCGTACGTCTCCGCGCTGCTCCTGCAGCGTCAGCGGAGTGACGCTGCAACGAGGAGACCGCAGCATTGCCCGACTTTCCCGCTCCGGCATTCATCAAGGCACGCTGCTGCTCAATGCGGCGATCCCACGTGGCTATGTCCTCTTGAAGCTGCGCCACGCGCGCCAGTAGCGCCATCCGCTCATCCGGCTCAGGTGGGTCGTCGTCCTCGGCAGCGGCGGTCGACGTCTCTGTGTACCCTTTGGTCTTTGCTACGACCATCTTAGCAAAGGGGAGACCTCTGGATGTGGTAGCCGACGTCTGGGAAGAGTTCAACCGCGGGAGTGAGGGCGGTGGCGGCTGTTTCGCTGTCATATTGCTCCGTGGCATTTTCTCTACATGACTGTTGTTGTCGTCGTCCTCACCGCTAGCGGTGCGTGGGCTCTGTGGGCCGTAGACACCATTGAAGAGCCGTGCATCTATCGTTTTGGTGGCAGCGCCGCTGACTTGCCGCCGCTGACTGACGCTGCGCACGGCATCATTGCCTGCTGCCAGCATCTTTAGTGACGCTGCGGATAGAGCTGACATAGATGAGGTGGAATGACTGCCTGAGGCTCTCAATTTCATAGAAGCCGCTGAGTCTTTTTGACGGCTGCTTCTGTGATCAGTACGGAAGTCAGGCGGCACCGCGCCTGTGTGTATGCGAGGTAGGCTGGGAGGTTGCTGTTGTGGCGGTAGCGAGAGCGGCATCACTGAGCCGGTTGCGGTGCCGATGCTGTCAGACCTACCCAGCAGCGAGGTCCTCTTCAATGAGGTGCGTGGGGTAGGTGACATAGAGGATGATGACGCTATGGCAGCATTGTGCCACTGAGTGCGCTGGCGGTTGGTTAGCGACGGTCCCACAAGGGCAGATGGAGTGGGACTCGTGAAGGAGTCCGATGAGCAACCTGAGGACGAGGAGGTCATCCGCTGCCGCCGTGCTGCCGCCTCGGATGGCACAGTAGCACTGGCACCTAAGTTGTTGTGATCCACCTCCCCTTCCTCTTCGTCGTCGACCGCGGCCGCCGCTGCGTCTATCTCAGCTGGGGTGCGGCAATGGCCATGACCGTCGTTACTGTCCAGCACATCCAGCGAGGTGTAGTTCGACTGGTGTAGCAGTTTTTTACCACTGTGAAGTGCAGCCGAGTCGCTGCAGGAGTGGTTACGCTCAGCGGAGACGTTGCGCGTGACCGCGGTCACAATGCCAGCCGCCACAGCGGCCGCCGGAGCTGCTGCAGTGGCGAAGGGGAATGAAAAGGTGTTGTGCCGCTGCCCACAGTCGCCGGTATCATCATCATCATCTGTACTGGAGGATAAGGGCGAGGAGCTTCGCGAGGCGTGGGCGACAGCTGTGGCGTGTTGCGGCAGTTTTGCACCTATTGCTGAAACGCTGTTGCTTTTAGCACTCGGCTCGTGACGATGTGAGGAGCGAGCGCGTCCCGGGAGCGACGAAGTACTTGGCGTTGAATGGAGGGAGGTGCAAGAGATTGCCTCGGCGTTGGTCGTCGACGTCTCGGACGTAGGGATCCATTGCGTTTGTTTCCCAGCACCGCTGACGATCACCTGCACCCTATCATCAGCGTGAAGCTCTGCGTACGCATCCTGGGCACTAGAGGTGATCTCGTGTTGCTCAGGTGCTTGGGGAATAGAGGGGCGCGCATAGGTGAGTGTAACGGCGTTGGGGTCTTTTGGCGACGCGACTGTGCGGAAGTAGCCAGATGCGAGCACTACAGCGTTGGGGCTACCGGCAGTGGCAAAAGCTCGCCGGCCTTTTCCGGATTCGGCAGCACGTCGAGTGCTACCGCAATCCTTGGCGGGGCGGGTAGCGGGCGAGTGATGCCGGGACGACGAGGTGGACGAATGCCAGGAGGAGGAGGAGCAGAGCTCGTGTGCTGACGGCAGCAACAGGTCAGAGGAAGATGATTGGTAGCTAGAAAAGCTCGAATCCAAGGAACACGTCGGTCTTGGCGGAGGATTCATCACCCGAGACCTCTTCGCTGCGACACCACCAAAGCCCACCGCTGTGGCGGTTGCCACACCGCCGTTCGAGGCCGTTCCGTGGATGGCAGAAGAAGAGAAGTGCGGTGTTGTCATGGAGGCCACGTGAGACGAGAACGACTTGCCGGCGGCAGAGGCGATCTCGTCATTCTCGAAGTCGTCCTCGTAGAGTTCATCGTAGTCATTCATCTCGACTGGTGATGCGGAACTCTAACGTAAGTGTGATGAGATGTGAGGAAGATACACGAGTGAGTACGCAGTCTTGCAAGCCGCCGCATTCGCAAAGAGGTGATGAGGGGGAGGGGGCAGAAAAGAGCAAGAGAGATGAGCGGAGCTGCGTGCGCACACCACAGCCTTGGGCACGAGGTTAGCTCGCGCCTCATTCTGCCAACACGTGGGTAGATGTTCATGTGAGGGTGTCGACTGACAGAGAGCGAGACCCAAAGAATAAAGGCTGCAGCGGAAAAGGCAAAAGCGATAATTTATTTTCAGCGGGTCCACCTCACGACGAGCAAGCCCACAACGAGACGCATGCGCACAGCCACAGCCCACCCTATGCCTCTGTGTTGCGCCACGGCTAACTCGCCTGGCCGTCCAAGACGAGTCGTTCCTGCCATCGGGCCAAGCGCCTAACCGGCTCCTCTAGTCCTTCATCGCCCCTTCTTCGCATGCGTGCTGCACGATCCGTGCCAGGCGGACTCGGGCGGACTGTGCGCCTTGATTCAAGCAGCCGCGCCCATGGCTCTGCTCGAGGACGGAGGCGGCGGCGTCTGCCGTGCGGGTAACAGGGGAGGGCGTTGGCCTGGCGTCTGAGACCGGTGACCAGGTGTGTCGTCTATGCAGTTGGCGTCGGGGATTCTGGCATTGCCGATTTTGCAGTCGTAGCATCTTCGCTGCGGTGCCCTTTGGCTACTGCGGATTAGACAAGCTGAAGCGAGTGGTGCACGCGACGGTCGAGTAGCGCCAGCATTGGGGTCCACGTACGTTGTACTGTGCCACCCTGCACCGTTGTAGGGCCCGTGCCAAGCGCTGCGGGGAAATAGGGTGAGCCTGGGATAGCAGCCACACGTATTCCTCTGTCTCTTGGCTAACCTAGTTGTCTTCGCAGGAGTTCAAAGCGTAGCCCCATTGCTTTACACTCAGTTCGATAGCTGCACGCAAAGGGGTCGCAGTCTCCTGTCGCCGGCTTTTCTCCGGCCGGAGAGTCTGCCTTGCAACCCGCCAGGGAGTGATGCGCTGGAGTACACGCGACCGCTGCGCATGAGGGAGGCGCGTACGCGTGTGGAGCTCCGAGGGGGTCGATGCCTGCATACCCGTGTGAGAGCTGCCAAAGTGCTGCGGCCACACCGTCATCCGGCGGGCGCGGCGCCGCGGCACTACGGGGTCGGGGGCAAGGGATCGGCCTCCTCGAGCAGGTCTCTGTTGTCTGCATATTTTGGCGTATCCGTGATGACTGCAGCTGCGCTGGCGTGAAATGGGCTCAAGGGGGCCTTCCCGCAGTTTTGGCCAGCGCCATTCCACCATGTGGTGTCACCGTACAGTAGCTCTGATTCAAGCAGTGCTGTGTAGAAAGAGCGGAAGACGTTCGTTGGCAGACTCCATTCGTGCGGGCAGGCAGCCCCCCCCCCCCCCCCAGCTTGGCAAGTCGAGTCGTGGCTGCTTCGATGACCTCCGCAGCGTGTCGGCCAATGGCACCGATTGGCTGGCGGTCCACGCCGGGAAGGCGAGAGTAACAACCCTCTTCCAAGTACATGCGCGCAGCTGAGAGCTGTAGTAGGCTGCGGGGCCGCGCACTAGAGTGTGTGTACCTCGTTGTGAGGAGGCGCTCGGACTCATGGGGTGTTCCAGTGCCCAGTGCTCTGCCCTTCAAAGGGCAGATTGTGGTGTGGTTCGTATGACCCCCCTCTCTGCGGAGGACGCGAGGAGTGTGGGGCCATCAGCAAAGAAGACGTGGCGCAGTCCGAGGGCCTCGGACTGCTCTCTGTTGACAACTGCGAGGGAGCACAATGCGAAACACAACAGTAACGAGACGACTCAGCCTGCGCTCGAGTGAGGATGTTGTCTCGAGCTTACTCCTTGTTTATTCTTTCCCTCGAGACGCACAGGCAAATATACACATGCGTACAGGAGCATCCACGCAGAGGGAGAGAGAGAGAGTGATGTGAAGAGGCAAGGAAGCAGTGTGTAGGCGAGGGTCAAGGGGAGAGGAATGATGAGGGGGTACGGGAAAGGGAGGAAGGCCTATTCGTGGGGGTTTTGTCGGTGCAACACGATCAAGTAGAAGAGCGACCGTACGGCATGGAGAGGGCGCTTGCACAGGTAGAGAAGGGGGAAGGGCAAGACCGGCTCACCATCGGCGGCGCTTTCCTTGGTGTTCTCTGCTTGATTAGGGAGGTGTGGG
>NC_009311.2:484202-551885 GCF_000002845.2 Leishmania braziliensis MHOM/BR/75/M2904 | reverse complement strand
GCCTCGTCCTCTTCGTCGCTCCCCCCCCCCTCTCTCTCTCTCTCTCTCTCTCTCTCTCTCTCTCTCTCTTGCCTGGTGTCTGTGCGGCCGCCACGATATCGAGCCTCGTTGGTGTGTATGTCTTGTCTTATTTGCCTTGTCTTCTTTCAGGCGCGCCTCGCCCCTCCCCCCTTCCTCCCCATCATCACGGAAACCTCAAAGGACACCATAGATGGTACCGTACACAAGAGCGCACACGCACGTCCATGTCGTCGCGCATGCATGTTTGTCTGCGCACGGTTGGGTGAGTAGGCGAAGTGGTATTGTTTCTCCCACCCGCTTCTTCTTCTTTGTATCTTCTCCATAGATAAGGTGTGCCACGTGGTGTTTTTTCCCTTGCTCCTAAAGGTGCGTTGATGAACTTGCGATCGTAGCTCTTAGACGAAGCTGGAAGCTGTCCTCTGACTGTATCTCGCGTGACTCAGCATCAGCGAGGGCAGCTTGTGTATGTATGTGTGTGCGTATACTGCAGCTGTGATAGCTGCGATGTGGTCAGCGTTGAAGGATGCTGCTTAAGTAGTTGATGTTCTCCTTTTCCTTCCTGTCTGCCCTTTGACTGTTTGTGTCGTGCATGGCTGTACAAAATCTCCTGCCCTTTTCGCTCTTTCCCTCCCTCCCTCCCTCCCTCCCCTCGCCCCTGCAGTATCGTCCCATCACTGCCACTGGCCGCCATCCCCGTGCCAGCCCACCGTCCTCTCTCCTCCCCCTCCTCCTCCTCCGTCTTCTTTTAGAGTTCATCTCCCTCCTCCTCGACCAAACGGCAAAGTCGATCGCATTGTGAGGTGGGACGAGTGCGAAGACGTCTCGGTTGTCTGTGTGGGGGGTGCCTATGCGAGCTCCTCTCCGTTGCGTTGTGGGACAGATTGGCGCAGATTCCCTCACCCTTCACCTGAGCACGAGTGCCACTCTCCATTCAGGAAGAGAACAACAGTAGCACTAGCAGCTTCTTCTCGTCCACTAAGGGCGAGACGAATGTGGATCACCATCATAGATGTCTTCGCAGGGTCTCCCTCTCTCTCTCTCTCTCTCCCTCTCAGCGCATCGCCTCCCCCTCCTCTCTTCTCCTCTTTCACCTGTTATTGCTATCACTTCATCTCCGCATCACCCTTTCCCACGCTTCCATACACGTACGCACACGCTCGACTCGGCAGTTTTTCCGCTTTCCTCTCTCTCTCTCTCTCTCGTAATCGCTCATCATTCACCAGGTCACACCAACACTTGTCCTTTTTCGTCTCTCACACTGATTTGCCCAAGGGGGAAAGAAGCTCTCCGCAACCATGACTGCCCTCATCACGAAGCAACGGTTCAACTGGATGGGGTACAATGGTACCGAAACAGAGGAATTTGACACGGCACTCCTACGCACGGATGGCATGCAGGCGAACAACAACGCCTATGCGCATCGTCAGCAGGTGGTGTTGGAGCTCAAAGAGCGCCTGTACCGTATCAAGCGTGATCTTGAGCTCGTTCCCGAAGAGGAGCTGCGCGCTGAGGAAGAGGCCCGCGCGCGCCGTATCACCGAGCAGAAGCGTTTGGAGGAAGAGCGCTTGCGCAGGGAAGCCGAGGAAGCCGCCTGGGCTGAGGAGGCAGAGCGCCAGCGTCTGGAGCGTGAGAAAGCCAGGGCGGAGGCCGAAGAGGAGGCCCGTCGCCAGCGGGAGGCCGAGGAACAGCTCGAAGAAGAGCGCAGGCTCCAGCTAGGGAAGAGCGAAAAGGATAGTGACGAGGATAGCGATGAGGACAGCGAACCCGATGATGGGCACACGGAAGCCCTCACAGCTCTACCCCGCACGCCGGAGGAAATGGACAAGGCTATTAAGGGCCTTGTCAAGGGTATCCGCATGCTGCTCGCCTCCACCGGCAACGGCTACGTCAGTTACCTCGACGGGAGCCTGCACCCCTCGATCAACAAGCTGGAGGAGTACAACAACACCAAGCGCGAGGCTGTGATCAAGGCAGTCGACGGTACCAATGTTTGTGTCCCTGACCCCGCGGAGCACTCGCTGACTGAGGTGTCTGCGGCGATGGAAGCCCGAGATATGGCGCGCAAGAAGCTGGACGCCTACTACGCCATGCAGGACCCTACGTACGCGGCGCGCATCCGCTCGGTCGAGAAAAATGTGTACGGTATCACGAAGCAGCGGCTGGACTCGGATGAGGAGGAAGACATATCGACGCTGACTGAGGACCGCCAGTCCACGAAGAAGTTTTTTGAGAGAATGCGCAAGGAGTACAATGTGAAGGCGGCGGTGAGCGGCAAAGCCATTGCCGCCGTGCTCGGAGTGTGACCTATCACCTGCCGAGCCGGAGAGGATAGTCGAGACCCCGATTGCGCTGGTTGAGAACGAGGCGCAGCAGCGCGAAGATGCGATGCAGCAGGGCGGTGCCGCCGAGGCGGCTGGGAGCCAGATGTCGCGTCACCGTTGGCGACGGTTCCGCACGAGGAGGAAGAAGATGCCCATCGCCGCAGCCGTCCACCAGTAACGTGACCCTGGCACAAGCAGAGCAGGAGAAGAGCTCCAAGAAGGCCATGCTCAAGGCCGCCGATGACCTGTAGAGAGGGGCGGAGGGGAGTCGAATGAGCGCCAACACGCATATATGTAGCCGCTCCAATGAACGCACCGCGGGACGACAAGTGGGTGGGAGAGATTGACCTGAGTGTCACTGGAGCCGAGTAAGAAGCGGACTGCGCAGAAACGCACACGGGCTCGTACTGCACGTGTGCAGACGCGTGTGCCAGTCGGCTTTGGTCATCCTCTCTCTCTCTCTCTCTTTCCCACATGAATCCAACTCGTCACTCAAGTTGCATGGTGTATTTACCCTCATTACTCTGCAGCCCCACTCACCCCAGCCATCCCGCATCGCCTTTCTATGCACTCCCACGTATCGCAGCTCGCGCGGTCGCTATTCTCTCTGTGGTCGACGTTTTGTTTGTTTTGTTTTGTTTGTTTATCTTTTGAAGTCGTGGCTCTGGCTCTTATCTCGTGATGAACGGGAAACAAACTGCATTGATAGGCGCCTGCACATTCCCCTGCACCGCCGCTCCTTGCACTGTGGGTTGCTTCCTCCCTTTTCTCTTCTTGTCTCAGTCTCTGGACGCATCTGCTCCACACCGCGGCGCTCCAGCAGAAGAGAAACCAACAGTGAAACGCAAACACCTACGTACCTCAGCGCACCCACACGCAGCGAAACACAGAGAAAAAGAGAAGGAGAGAGAAAGAGGGAGAGAGCCCCAGATGACGCCCACGCTGAGGATACCCACACAGGCGAAGGTTTCCACTTCCCTATGGACGTGGGAGACGATGGCGTACCGCATGTCCCCAGTCGCGTCTGTGAGCAGGTTTCTCCTTCCCTCTCCCTCTCCCCCTCTCTCTCTGGGTGCAGGGAGTATCACCTTTTGTTTGTTATTTTCCCCTCCTGTACCGCTCTCGTTCTCTCTTTTTCGTTCGTTCTTGCCTGTTCGTCGGCGTCCTCCTCGTTTGACTTCAGCACTCTTCTCCCTCCCTCCCTCCCTCCCTCCCTCCCTTCCTCCCTTCCTCCCTTCCTCCTGCCTGTCTCGTCACCCACTGTCCTGGGCGGCTCCTTTTTTCCCACCACCACCTCTCCCACCCGTGTGTTTGCTTATCTGTTTCATAGACGTAAGTGTGCTGATGAGTTTGCGGACTCGGGGTGGAATCCGTGCTTTTCCCTCTCTCACGGTGTGTATGTGTCTGTATAGCTACGTCTGTGCCCCCCCCCCTCCCCTCCCCGCTCTTCAATGCGGAGTTTAAAGAGTGGGGGAGGGAGGACGAGAAGGGGAGGAGGAGGAGGAGGAGGGGGCACTGGAGGCTCATTGGGTCTCTCCTTCTCTCTCTTCGACTTCACTGTCGCATGTTAAATTTGTACTGTCGAGAGCGGAATGGAATGGGATCGAGAAAAGCGGCAACGCAACGAGCAAAAGCCCTCCTGCGCATATTCGGGAGATCCTCCAGAGTGAGCATTGCGGCGCTGTCAGAACTTTGGCACAGCATGTCAACGTTCTCTTTTTTGTGGCGAAATCAGAGCAAGGAAGTGAAGGTGGTGTGTGTGTGGGGGGGGGGGGGGGGGGGGAGGATGTAGAGCGGGCGAGAGCAGGTCGTTGTATCGCTTGTCCCCTCGGATGTGGGCCTCTTTTCCCCATTCACCTCATCATGCACGACCACCTTCCGTTGCGGGGCAAGTCGCAACGTCGACATGTACAACACACGTCCCTTTCTCTTCTCTCCACTGCACTCTTGTCCTCATCCTCCTCTCTCGCTCTTCGTTGACTCAATACGTCGCTTCGATCGACCGTCTCTGGCGACTCTCTCACCACCTCTTCTCCTCATGACTCTCCTGGGGGTGGGGGAGGGTGCATGCATCGGTGCTTACATGGACTGTGTAAAGAGTGCGCCACGACGAGTGTGCAGAACAACAACGCACTTCTTTTCTTATGCCGCTGTGAGTGAGTGGGAGGCGACAAAAAAAACCCTAAAGAGGCATCCAAGCAGAGGATAAGGCGTTTGGTTTGGCTATCGGAGAGAGGAAGTGCCATCGACAGGTGAGAAAGTGGAGTGAGTACCCCCACGGTTTGATCCTGGTCAGCTCACGCTATCGCTTCCTCCTCTTCCCTCTCCCCCTCCCCAAACCCCTTTTATTCCTGTCCACCCCTGTTGCGACCACGCCCCATACACACACACGCGCACACTACACACCACCAACTCACGAAGGCAGCACGCAAACGCCGATTCGCGCACACAGCGCATCATCGTGGGTCTCAGCTAGTGGAATCCGCCCATTCCATATTACATGCACGCCGATAGAGTCGCATACACGTCTCACCATCAAAATACATAAAATCACTCTGCTGCGCACGTGTGGTCGTCATCCTCTCTTTCAGCGTCGCACCCCTTCGCTGTGTTGATCTGTCGATCTCCGCCAAAGGAGAGGAAGAGAAAGAAAGAAGGTGGGCATCCTTCGTGGCCCCTGCATGTGTACACCCAGGCGTCGGCGTCTCACGGCAGCCACCAGCTCCCCTGAGCTACATCACGGCACGCCCCTTCAACATACGCTCCTCTTCCCCTGGTGCTAGCCTTTTGGCGCCCGCCTCTGCTGAGCCGCCTGTGAGCTCTGTGCCATCCACAGCCTCACTGGCATCCTCTCCGATGCAGTCGAGCGCTCTCCCAGCAGGGCCATCTCTGGACCCCCAACAGCCCGCGGGTCAACGTCAGATTGTGCCCCTCAGGGACAATGGTGCCACGGTCGGTGATACCGTCATACCGCAGCTGTCTGCAGGTACCCCAGGGACAGTGCCGCGGAAAGCCTCCTACACCGCCAACCTTGAGGCGCAGGTACGCGTCCTGGAGAAGGAGGTCCACCTTCTGCGCGCTGGACTGGAGCAGAACGAGAAATTAGGCCGCGTTTCCGAAATTCCTGCTTCGCTGCAACGACGCTCGTCGGCGTCGCCATCGTCAAGACAAGTTCACTTTGGCCCCTCATCGGTTGTCATGCCCTCCCCAACGCCACAGCCAACAAGCACGTCCTCTGCTGCGGTCACTGAAGTAAACAGTCGTCCTCGCCTCGTGTTTGGGCAACGCGTGAACCCGACGCACTCACGTATCTCCGCACACGGCCCTTCTAACGCGGATCCTTGGCAAACACGTCGCTCGAGAAGCTTCGTCAAGCCCAGCCGTACGAGGACGCGTGCCGGACCAGCGCCCTCGTCCTCTACTACACCAGCTACCTCCACCACCTCAGTGCAACTCTCGCCAGCTCACGCCTCCCTTCGTGGAGGCAACACCAACGGCATCCCTCTGCAAGGTGCCGCCACTGGTGGTACACTGGTCTCTCCTGTTGCCGCGGACACACAGCCCGCTGCCGCCTCGCCCGCCGGCTCCTCCTCCGCGCCTTCGGCGGCGGCAACAGTGTGGGCGTCAGCTGACCCGCGCCTGCTCTGGCCACGCGCAGCGACAGCCGCGGCTGGCACTCTTGTGAGCGCGTCCGAGCTTTCCCAGTATCCATTCCGGACCATGACAACGTCCTCGCCGGCGGCGGCATCCAGGTTAGTGACTTCAGACGCACCTGCTGCCAGTAGTGCGCCGTCCGTCAGAGCTCTTGTAGAGACAGCCGGCGCTGCTGCATCACCCATTGAAGTAGCAATGAGCAGCGATGGACCTCCCCTGGCATCCTTGACGCAGCCGGCCATGCCCGCTACGAGTCCGGCAGCTGAAGCAACGCCATTCCCAGCTGCAGCGCCAGCCGTCTTGCCGGCGTCCTCGCCACCTGCCCTATATACTGCACACACCGTTACCCACCCGCTTTCCCGTGCAACGGTTCCGCCTCCCTCCGTAGTCGCCGCCGCTTTGTCCACAGATGCTTCAGCAGTGCCCCCCGAAGCGAGCGCCTCCAGTTCAGCGCCAGCCACAGTCGCCCAACGAGAGGCAGAAGCCCTGGCCCTGCGTGACACGCTTGCCCAGCGAGACGCTCTACTGCACCGTCTGCTGCTAGTGCTCCACGATCAAAATGACAACGTTGGCGCTCGCCGTCAGCGTTTGCCAGAGAAGGCGGCAACATCACCGCTGCTCCGTCAAGACGCCGGTGCGGCGGTGGCGGCCCTGGAGGAGAGCGAGCGGCAGCAGAGTCGGAAGGCGATGCGTTTTTTGGCTGAGGAGTTGTTTGCCGTGCAGACGCAGCTGAGTCACGCTCGAACCTCACATCAGCTCGTCGTTGCTGAGCTTCACACATGTCGTCAGCAGGTGCATCAAGCATCGCTACAGCAACAGCAGCTAGCAGCAACACCAGAGAAAGCTTCCCCTGATGGGATGTCGCAGCCGTCTTCAGACTCGCTCCAAGAGCAACTCGACGTTGCCCTCAAGAAGCTGAAAGCGTGGGAGGACTGGTATGCGACAAGTGCCACCGCAGCAGGGGATGGAGCTATCGGTGTCACCGCAGGCAACAGCAACGCTCTTCCAAGCGCAAAGGATGCGTCGTATCCGCCGCAGCAGCTGCCGCAATCGAAGATGGACAACACAGAGAAACAGACTGGGGTGGCAGCACCAGCAGCGGCATCCAGGGGCCCTCAAGAGAAGAAAAGAAGCCACAAGCGAGAAAAGCGCGTGTACGGCGCGCCGACATCGGGCTGGTGTCCGCACTGCGGCTTCGGGCTGCCTGGGCTCTCACCGGTGCCCGCTACGTCCGACTTTCCACCCCATTACGCATCCTTGTCGTCCCCCTCTGTACCCGTACAGCAGGGGCCGCCTGCTGTGACACCACCAGCGCCGTACGTGTCGGCATATGCGCTCAACTCCATCCTGTACAACCGCTTGACGAACCAGGGCGGTGGCAGTGGCATCGGGGCTAACGGCAACGTTGACGCGGAGCCAGAGGTGGCAGACAAGGCGTCAGGCAAGGCGGCAACACCATCACCGCCACCGCCGTTAGAGGCAGCGCCATCGTCCTCCCCTGCCCAGCCGACTGAAACCCACGGAAAGTCGAAAGATGCGCGTGCATCAGAAAAAGCACATGCCGGCACTGGGCATCAAAGCAGTCGCGCCGGTGTCTGTGGTGCGTCTCCGATGTGGGCAGTGCCGATGAGTGGGGCCAGCGTCGCCGGCGCTGCTGGCGTCGGTGGAGCTTTCCATAAGAGAGCTATGAATACTGCGTTCCTAGGCGGCGGAGCGGCGAGCGATCCCTCTCTCTCTCTGTACTGCGACCGACTCGACCACGCGCAGCAGCAGGCCTACCGCACTCAGCAGTACGTCACGCAGCTCGCCCGCGAAGCGGCGGTTCGGGAGCTTGCGGAGGCGGAGCGGCAGGTGGCGGAGCAGCGTCTCGCCCTCTGGGAACATCGTCACTCATACGCAGGCAGCCCCTCCGCTGTACCATCAACTCCTCCTTTCCTTGCGCCGTGCTCCGCCACGCCAGACGGGCTGCATAGCGCCGAGGTGGGCCGGCAAGAGGTCGTTGAGTGAGCGCATGCCTGCATTCCATGTGTGTAGTGGCTGCAACACGCTTTGGAATTCTTCTCATAAAGAAAAACGACGGCTGACTGAGGCACGGGGGCAGTGTACAAGACGCGCAGCAGCGAGGTTGCGCGCCTATGCGTACACTGTGGTGTCCGCGAGCTCTTCTCTGTCGCTTCTTCTGGCTCAGCTCTGCATAGAATTTTATGCCTTTTTTCCTCGATTTCGGGGGGAGTGGCATGCCGAAAAGGCGTCTGCGTGTGTGTGTGTGGGTGTGTGTGTGTGTGTGTGTGGGTATGTGTGGGTGTGTGTGTGTATCTCTGTATGCTGGATGATAGTGTACCAGCTAGAGAGAGCTGACGTGCGTGGAGAGTGGAGGATGGAGAAGAGAAGGAACATCGATGGGTCAACCCACGCATGTATTACGCTTTTTTGTCCTGCTGGAGTCTGTGGCTTCGCTGAGTGTGTGTGGGTGTGTGTGGGCCTGTGTGCGTGTGAGCGATGCGTGTCTGACAGTCGTGTACGACACAGGAGGCGCTTTGCTCGCGAACGGCCCCCTGCAGTGGCGATAGTGGTCTCATCACCCAAGGAAGAACAAGAGACAGGGCCGTCTTCGGCTTTACTCTCGTATGTGGCGCCCTTCGTGGCGCTCCTCTTCTCTTTTGATTCGCTCTTCTCCCCTCCCCATCTGTGCGTGTGTGTGTCGTTGTAGGCGTTGTCAGCACGTCTCCTTCGGCGTCGATGTTGCTGTGCACACATGCCGCACGCCGTCATCAGCGTACATGCGCACGCGCGTTAACAGATAGAAAGAGGAAACAACAAGCATGCGGTATGCCTCCCCGTGTGAGCAAGGTGGAGCGTTCGACCAGAATAGACACGAATGGCTCCAAAGAGGGGAGAAGAGGTACTCAGACGTCATCGGCGAGCGCACACAGTGAAGCTCTCACATCTTCTTCTTCCCCTCCCTGTGGCACCGCACCGTACCTGAGCAGCGACGTACTAGACGTCGCATACGCGGCTGCGAGAGTAGTCAGAGGCACCCGTAGATACGGTCGCGCGTCATTATCATAACTCACAAGACTTGTACATGCGCACAAGCAGAGGGGGGCGCGTGCCTCTCTCTCCCCCCCCCCCCGACGACGACGACGACGGACACGCCTGGGGACACGCACTTCTCTGCCGGCGCGTTCTCTTCTCACGTGTGTCACTTCATTTTTTTTTTTTGCTTTTCTCCTCTTCCTGCCCTTCTCACCTCCTTCCTTCTCGTTTCGCCGCGCTGCTCTTGTTTGGTGGCGCATTCTCGCGGCGAGGCTTCGACTCCCACGTCCCCATCAGTGGACAGCAGGCAGCTCAGAAAGGGCGGTCAAGCACACGCAGAAAGAGAAAGAGAACAAGAGAAGAGTGGGAGGAGGGCACAGTGGGCCCCCCACTCCCCACCCCCTCAACGAAGGACAAAACACAACGCCGATCAAAGAAGCGACATCACGGCTGGGGACGAGACACTCGCAGAAGAACGAACAGCGAAGCGAAGGAAGGCACATCGCTCTCCCATCACCGTCGCGCTGCTTGCCTGCACTGGCGAGGTGGCGCAAGTCAGGCAGTGGCGCGCGATCTACCCGAGAAAGACGCAAAAGGGGCGCCTACACCACCACTGTCGCCAACGGCTATGTTGGCAGACCACCTCCCTCTCCTCCTCACCCCCAATGAATTATGAGAGCAGCCGCGTTGGCCACTCCTACAGAAATGTCGGCAACGACCGACCGGTGGAAGTCACTTACGATCACCACTTCGGTCTTCCACAGCACGTGCTGAGTGACAGCACCACCGTCCGAAGCGCCCACGGTCTTGCCCACCAACCAACCAAGCAGGTGCCCTCTGCACCTCTGACTTGCTCCCTGAATGACGCGCGCAGAGGCAGTGCTGACAGCTTCGCTGCCAGCACTGTTACCTCAACAGCGCCGGGTGCAGTGTGGTCCGCGGTACCGTCCGCGTTGACTAGGATGGTGGATGAGGCCGTTGTCACAATGGACCACGCCGTCCGCGTCCCGTCCGCCTTGCGCAGTGCTGGTCGCCGGACCATGTTCGACGTTCTCGTCGACGTCGCAGCGAAACAGCGCAGGCGGGAGCAGTGGAAGACGAAGCTGCATGAATCAACAGAGGAGAAGAATACTGCCGGTGAACCTAGTGCCACATCCAGAGATGCACAGATGCAGGCTCCGCACCCGTTCAGCACAGCAGCGTCGTCGCTGGACGCAGCCTCCTCTGCTCGCGAAATGACGTATCAGGTGCTCTTTCCTCGAGCGGCAGCGGCTGCGACGGCAACGCGCCTGTCGTCATCGACCACGACGGCCTCTGTTCCTGGCGTGGAGTCCGTACGAGTGCTTGGCAACGCTCACAGCGTTGCTGCCGCTCCTTCGTCTGAAGCTGCGGAGATGACCTCGCTGAGCAAAGCGACAACCGCAGCAGCAGTAGCAGTGGTGCCCCCTTCCCCTAGCAGAACCAAGCACATATTCATGTCTGCTTCGCCACTCTCAAACCCTCCGCCTTCGCCATCTTCTCCGCTGCCGCTTGAGCGGGCGAAGCCGGACCGCCGCCTGCGCCATCTTCTGCCAGCGCACTTGCGCGGCAGCCCGACTGCGTGGCAGAGAACCGATGACAACTCACAGGGGCACACGCTGCAGACGGTGAGGAAGGACGGGACCGATCGACCGCAGGCTCGTCATGCAGACTATCGCACTGGTGTGGCAGTGCTGGATGCATCGGATATCTCCAGCATCAGCAGCTGCAGCGACGATGATACAGCGAGACCCAATGCGCGGCATCCACAACCTCATCGAGGAGCGAGGCGGAGTGCGACCGGCTCCTCTGCAGCTGCGCCTACGTTGCACCCACAGGCGCCACCAGCGGCCACACGCCCGACAGTGTTTTCCAGGCTCATCGACGGTGACACCGAGGAACTCGCGCGCCTCTCGTCCCGCCATGAGGGAGGCGGACCACGACGACCAGAGCGACCTCCAGGAGTAACCGAGGCGCCAGAAAAGAAGTGGGCACTGCTGGAGCAGGCGCTCATGGGAACGGCTGGGGCGGTGGCGTCGTCGCCGCGCGCAACTGGACCAAAGTGTTTCAGTGACCGCTGCCACCGCAGGCGTAGCGGACATCATCGTATAGGTCGTACCACCACCAGTGGCAGCTCAGAGAGGAGTACAACGCACAGCAGGACTACTGACGCCTCTGCATCAGACCTGGACAGCACGAGCAGCGGAGTGGAGAACTGTGGGCAGGGTGGTGGTGGCGTTGCCGACCTCCGCAACGACCTCGATGACGAAGTACCACAGTGGGTGCGGCAGCACGAGGCCGCCCGTGAGCGCCTTGCCCAGCAGCAGCAGCAGCAGCAGCGCCGATTCTCCTGGGCGTCACCCACGTTCAGCAAGGCACACATGTCCTTCATCGAGCGAGCAGCGGCAGCGGACAAGGCCCGGGCGCAAGCGGCGGCGACGGCGGCAGCACCGCAGGCGTTGGTCGGAAAGCCACGCTACTTCTGTCCTTCATCGATGGCGCCGCGCACGCCGAGTGCGGCATCATACGCGGCTGGCGGACTAGCGGGTTGGGGGACTTCTTGGTCGGCTGCTAGTGACGCGGTTCGAGGCAGGCAACACACCCGGAGCGCACTGACAGCAGCAGCGGCTGTGGCGGGTGCTCCGCAATCTTTGCTTGCTGCTTGGAAGGACGGAAAGCGCCTGTTGAAGCAGCGCTCCACCAACGCGACAGCGGTGGCCGTGCTCGAGTACCTGTGCCAGCGCTTTCAGGCGTGGAAGCCGTGTGGGCTGCGGCTTCTGCGCAGCGGCATCTGCTTCAGTGAAGCGGCAGCACCGCCGATGGGGTCGCCCCTGTCGTGTGACGAGCACGAGAGGGACCCCGGCCGCCTTCTGGTGAACCCAGCGTGGGATGATGCTGTGAGAAACACTGACGGGCCTATCGAAGACATATCGGGCACCAGCAGCGATGATGGCGGACGTCACACATCTGCCGTGACAAGAAAAACAGCACGGAAACCGCGAAGATTCAGCACGGTGGCACTACCATCAGGCCTACCGCCACAGGGACGCTCAGGAAGCCCCATCGGAGGTGTTACCGACTCACCGCACGAGGCAAGCGCACAGAGCAGAGATCAAGGGAAGGCAAGCGAATCCGCTGCTGCCGAGCTGGGCAGCGGCGGTGACGAAGGTGTGGAACTGCAGATGAAGGTGCACTACATGGAGTCCGCCTTCAACATCGTGGCCGTGCATGGTGAGCTTACGTATGCGAGCGAGAGCGCCTGCGCACGGTTGGGGCTTGTTTATCCCCTCCTTTCCTCCTCCCCCCGCCTGTCATCAGGTGTCAGTGGTCGAGAAGACGCTGCGACAACGCCAACGGCGCAACAGCGACGGTGGACGTTTCTGGTTCCGGAGCCAGCACTCATGCATGTGCCAGTGCTGCTGCAGGAGCACCTCTACCTCGCCCCGCCCTATACCGTCTTTCGGGAGATGCAGACTGTCCTCTCTGGTTACAACTTCACAACAGACACGCTGCTGCGACAACACGTGGCGGAAGAGGAAGCCGCTCAGGAAGAGCGGCAGCGACGGCGTGCGCTCGATATAGCCAACGTAGCCAGTATGGCAGCACCAACGAGGAACGCAGCAACGAGGGCCGCTGCAGTAGCGGACCGCACCGCGGTCGGTACCGGGTCAGCGTGGCACATGTTTGATAACGGCTACGAGGAATCTGGTGATCGTCAACGCGGGGCCAGGCCAACCCGCAGCGCGTCGCGGTGCAACGATGCTGCCTCAAGCGTGCCGCCCCGCTGGTGGGCAGCACTTGAGGAGAACAGCGGAACTCCCGTCCACAAAGCCGCCCCGACCCACGCACGGACACCGACTTACCCTGCAGGCGCGCCCGTGGCGAGCTACTCCCCAACATCCATGCACCACGAGCTCGGTGGCCCGCCGCTGGAGTCCCCTCAACGGCCGCAGCGGCCCGTAGCGGACGAGGAGGACGCCCGTCTGCGAACCCACGCAGCCGACGGCGTGGAGACCCACACCTCAGCCACCGTGAGGCAGTGCGGCAGCGGTTGTGTCGGAGCGTCTCCAGAGCCGCGCCAACCCGCCCCTCACTGCCCACCATCACTACCGCCGCTGCGTGATGCTGGGTATGGATGCGACCCCGCCAACACTGAGACACGATGGCGACAAGGCATTCCACCAGGACAGCCATCGTTGTCCCCGTCCTGCGTGCGCCCGAGCACTGCCAGCGTCAACTCAATTGCCGTCGACGGGTTTTACGACCCACTCACGATGCCTGCATTGCCGACAACAGGTGCTGAGCGGGGGATAATGCCGTCTTGGGGCGCCAATGAAAGGTGGGGCAACAGTGGCGGCGGCGACGGCGACACGAGAGGCACGGCCTCCACCACCACAGACGTGACGATGGTGCTCACCAGGGAATCAGAGTACGGCGCTGAGCGCGGCATTGTGCCAGTGGTTGGGCTAGAGCATGGGCTCGCTGAAGGACCTCGGGAATTGCCGATCCCACCTCAGATGATCGTGCGTCCGAGCAGCAGTTTTAGCTCACCCAGGGCAGTTGAGGCATCGGCCGCTGTCTCTGGGGGTGCTCTCGGTGATGATACTCGGGCCCGCGGTGGCAACGCACTTGCCAGTGGGGTCGCTACCGTGACGACAGCAGCCATCGCGGTGACCCCGCGGATGGACAAGCGCATTGGGGACGGCTTTCCGCGCGGCCCGACAGCGGACTGGGATATTCCTGTCGAGGTTCTCTTCGCGCTGAGTGGCGGATTCCATCAATGGCGAAAACGATCGGAACGGCCCTTGCAGCACACGCAGCAGCACTGCGATGCCGATGCTGACAGCATAAGCGAGAACGATGACAAGGATGGGGCTTGCATGGCGCAACGAAGCCCCACTGGTGTCCGTAACATGGCTACCACCTCTGCACGCTTCACTCAAGAGCCAGTGCACGCGCGCAAGCGGCACCGACCTGGGACCCAGACGAGTGATGACGCTTTTACAATTACCATGCTTGGCAAGACGTGCAGGGAGTTGGACAGTGCCACTGCATCGCAGCTAGCCTTGCAGAATATCCCGCGGAGCACAACCTTCTCGTTTCCGACTCCGCATTCACAGTCCTCCCCCGCTGCGTCTTCGGTCGCCTCATCGACAGCGCCGTCATCCAGCTCCCTCTCTTCCTTCTCAGAGCCAGAGGACGGGCACGACGACGGTGTGAAAGACGGCAGCACTGCCTATGCGACCTGTGCACCGCGCTGGAAGGTGAGAGCGAGGGGGGTAGTGCGCAGGACGCGTCACGGTGCTCGTTGCAGTAGACTCGACGAAGTCCTCGCCACACGCCAACAGCAGCAGCAGCAGCAGCAGCAGCAGCAAGAGCGGTGGATGCGCGAGCTGTGGGGCTCCGGAAAGCAGCACGACGCGCCCTCTGTCCTTCTTTCTGCGTCTTCTACTACCTCCGCACGGACTTCTGCACCGGCCGGCCTCTCTCAATGCAGCGCGCATCAGCGGCCGACATCCCAGTCACAGAGGCGATCCATGGCGGGCCCATCAAAACCGCTCTCCTCGGTTGTTGACGCGTCGGTATCGGCGCCGAGTGTCGGGCGCGTTCCTGCCAGAACGATGCCAATAACAAGGGGGACGGGCGGCAACGGCAGTACGAGCTCTGCGCAACTCGCTTCGCCACTCCCAGATGACGATAGCGCCGTCATGGTGCCTCACATTAGCGCTTCGACGAGCCTCAGCGCGCTTGAGGCGAGCACCGCCACAGCAGGTGTTTTCGCTCTGGAAGACGTTTACTTGAGCGACTCTGTTTGACACGGTTGGAGTCGCGCGAAAAGAGGGCTGGGGGATTTACGAATAAAAGCCGAGAACTCCCGGCCATCCCTGCGAAAGGGGGGAAGAGGTGCGTCTGGGACGGAGACGGCTGTGTGCGGAGCTACCAATCCCTCCTCCCGCCCTCTCTCTCTCTTTCTGCGTGTTGTGCGGCTCGAAGACGCCGACTGCTGCGTTTGAATGCATCCGAAAAAAAAACAGAGAGGAGGCAAAAGTGCGCGTTGCGCAGAGGCGTACGAGAGGGCGCGCGGGGCAGGGAGAGGGGAAGAGAGAGAGAGAGCGCTGCTGTAGGCGTGCACTCGCCCACACGAGCCTGGGTGCCTCCGCCGAGAAAAAGAAAAAAGCGAACTTGCCTGTCTCTTCCTGCATCCCGGAGAACGCCTTCATGGAATCCCGACCCTCTGCAGCTTTCATCCACTCGCTTCTCGTTGAACTCAGCAGGGCCGAAGGCAACTGAAGGGGAGGAAGAGAGAAACAGGTGAACTGATGGGTGGCTCTATGATTATCCCACCAGGCAAGCGCACTCACGCATGCGCATGGGGAAAGGGAAAGAGCAGCAGCAACCGGCACACTGGCATCGACATGCCCTCTCTCTTTGAACGTCGCTCATCTTTCTCGCTTGCGTCGATCGACCTCGTGTATGTGTCTCTCTCTTCCGATATCGTCAACCTTTCTCTGCCCTGGACTGCTGCGCATCCAAGCATCCACGCACCAAACAACGCGGATGCCGAAGCTGTGCACTCACTCGCTCTGCACTTGTTGGACATACCCCCGTGTTGAACGCGCTCTTCTTTGTGCTCCGCTCCGCAAACTCACACACACACACGAACTTTTCGTCTCTATTCCACCAGAACGCGCGTGCGCCAATGGCGAACGGCGTGACAGCCAACAACATGCGAGTGACGGCGAAGCCGCCAGACCTCGGCTCCTTCCCGCTCGATCACTACCGTGAGTGCAAGAACGAGATTGAGAGGTACTACATGTGCTTGAAGGAGAACGACTACATGACGCCCATGTGCCGAGATCCGGTTCGCGAGTATCTCAAGTGCCGCATGGACCGTGGACTCATG
The DNA here is from genome assembly GCF_000002845.2 of Leishmania braziliensis MHOM/BR/75/M2904. NCBI lineage: Eukaryota > Euglenozoa > Kinetoplastea > Trypanosomatida > Trypanosomatidae > Leishmania > Leishmania braziliensis. The sequence goes on along the minus strand of NC_009311.2, from coordinate 535,931 downwards.
AAGAAGACCGATGTGAAGAGCTTTGGCATTCCAGAGACGGAGTTTGTACCGACGAAGCAGCACCGCATCGACTTGAAGGAGCAGTGGCTGCGACAGAAAATGAACCAGGTAGGCGTGGTGGGGGTTGAGAACTACATACGCGATGACCTCCATACGCCAGACGGGTACGAGAAGGAGAAGGAGACTTGAGTAGATTCTCTCAGGGGAAGGGGATACTGCAGCCAGTGGTGGAAGGAGGGGAAGCACATGCGCGTAGGTGCGGTTGCTTGAGCAGATGGGAGACTCCTCCCGACTGGCTGCGCATCCGCAACACCTCTCCTGTGGGCAAGAGGAAGAGGGGCGATTAGCCGACGTCTCTTCCTTTTGTATTTGCGCTCTTTGGGCTCCATTCACACCTCCACCCAAACGCACGCGCCGACCCTTTTCCCCAGCACTTCTCATGCACAGCTAACGCTTGGTTGGCTGTCGTTCACTTTTCGTCGTTGCTCTTCTTGTATCTCGTTCCTGGCGGCTACCGAGGCCACCTCACTGCCGTCTGGCTCCTCTGTTGGTGTGGATTCTGTGGTCTTATTTTCGTTCGCGGCAGCTGTAGCCCCGTGATGACGTGGAGGCACCTCAGTACGTGGTATCCCGGGGTCCAGTGCACACACTGTGTGGGGGGAGGCCAAGCAAGCCCCCCTCCCTCCCCTCGTCCATCCCTGCCAGTGCTGAACCACTTCCGGTATTCACAGGGTCAGGCACCAACGACGTGGGGGGAGGTAGGCTCGATGCATTGCTGCGGATGCCGGCGGTCAGGTCCCGGGTGGCGCTGCGTCGGAGCGGCCTGCAGCACTGCACACACGTGCGCTATCCGTGTGATGGGCAGCGTGTCCGCGTGACTCGAGCGTATGCCACCCGGCAGGACGGGTGCGGCTGCGAGGCGGGGGGTGGGTAGTGTTGTATGCCGAGGCTGTGCTCGGATGACTGCGTGGGCGCATTGCTGTGACGCGCGTCCACGACTGCTTTGCACCACGCGATGGGGCCTGTGGCGGGGCCGGGGGGGTGGGCGAGTAGAGAGGGGAGGCGCTCGTCCTCATGCTCTATGTCAGCGAATGGACACACTCAGAAGACAAAAGACAACGACAACCGTCGCTTGAACTGGTGCAGTTCTCCTTCTTGCTCTTTCCGAGGTAGTACTCTCATTCGGTGGGGGGGGTGCTGGTGCACACTGCCGCCTTGCCTGCTGATGTTTTTCCCTTGTGTGTGCGTCTTCCTCCTCTCCACCCCTCCCTCTAACTCGCGCTCTGTCTTGATTGCTCTCTGCTGAGCTGCATCGCATTGCATCACGCCACTGCTTTTCTGCCCTGCAAGGCTTGCGAACAAAGGCGCGGGGAGGTGGCGGCTCATGGTGACCGCGACATGTGCTTCGCGGTGGATAGCCACGTTCAGCAGAAAAGGTGTGTCTGCGCAGTCGCATGCATTGGCCGTAGTTGGAAGCACGTCTTGCACATCAACAACACCGCGATGCTCCACGCACGGTCCTCTCTCCTCCTCGAAACGAGTGTGCACGTCCATCCAAGTCCATCCTGACCACTCCCATCAGCCCGCACTCTGTTTCTTCTTTTCTCCTTTCTGGGGTGCGTGTGTTCTTCGACGTCTCGCACTGCTCAACGATGCTGTCACCCCCACCCCCACCTCAGCCCCACCCCGCCAATCCCCACCCTTCCTCCCACTTTTCGTAGGAGTCGCTCACACGCCTGACTGCACGCACACGTAGCGGGGCGGAAGAGCTGTCGCTGTCCAGCAGGTCCCCCAGCCCAGCCACAGCCACAGCCCAGCCCCCGCCCCTCCTCCAAAAGGAGAGAAAAAAAAAAGAAGCATCGCTCTTGCCAGGCGACAAGACGCCTTTTTTTGTGTGGAGAAACACACAAAAAGAAAAGAGCGAATAGCCCCCCCCCCCCCCCCTTCGATGACCCTCGCACCGGTGGTGCTGGATAATGGTACGGCCACCGTCAGATGCGGCTGCGCCGGCGTCTCTCCGTTGCCACTGCTCCTCTGCCCGACCGTCACAAGCCGGCCGACGATGCAAGCCACCGCCCCACGCTCACACCTGGAAGACCCACCTACGCCCAGGTTGTCATCATCCTTGCATCTCTCGAAATCACCGCTGTATGCGCCAGTGCTCCAGGGGCTGACTTCGGTGCGTGACCGAGAAGAAACGGACCCTCATCGAGCGCAGCTTCTCCAAACGGAGGTTCGGTGTGGGGACGATCTTTCGGCAACGGGGGTGCTCGGCATGGCAGAGCGGGTGTATCCGATGCGCAATGGCGTGATTCACAACATGGACGCCATGCAGGCGATCTGGGACTACGCCTTGTGCAAGCGTCTTCCGTCGCAGGTGGGTCCTTCACGTGGGGGTAGGGCTGAATGGCGGTATGAAGACGGCCTCGCGTGGCTGCAGGACCGGCCCCTGCAGCTGAGCGAGCCACCGAACGTGTCACTGCGACAGCGGTGTGACCTTCTTGAATTGTTCTTCGAAAAATACCACTTTTCAGCAATCCAGATGGTTCACCAGGGTATCCTGTCGCTCTTCGCGAACGGTGCCGAGTGTGGCGTCGTCGTCGAGTGCGGAGAGGGGCTCTCGCACTGCACGCCGGTGTTCGACGGATGTGTGCTGGCGACTGCGCAGCGCCTCGTCGACGTGGCTGGTCACGCAGTAACCGAGCGTCTTGGGCAGGTCCTTGGACAACAGCAACCGCATCGACGGTACCAGAGCCGACTGCCTACAGGCGCTGGGAGAGCTGCGCTGTCGTATGCGTCTTGGCTCTCCGACGATATCGACACACTCCGGCAGATCAAGGAGCGCTACTGCTATGTGGCGACCCAGAAGAACGGCCTGGAGAATCGGCTGACGTGTGAGACGAGCGCTCTACACTGCGACTGCGTGCTTCCGGACGGCACCTCCTGCCGCCTGGGGCCGGAGCGGTTCGCCGCGCCAGAAGTACTCTTCAACCCGCAAGAGATGGATCACGCGTGTGACGGCATTGCCGTGGCGCTGTGGAAGTCGATTGAGGCCGCCGACATCGACGTGCGTGCCTCCCTCTATGATAGCATCATTCTTTCCGGAGGTTCTACCATGCTGCCAGGGTTTGGGGCGCGGTTGGAGCGGGAGATGAAGTCCCTCTACTTGATAGAGAAGCTACACGGCGACCAGACACGTATGGTGCGGTGTCCGATCCGGGTGAAGGAGCCGCAACGACGGCAGCACATGGTATATATTGGCGGTGCCCTCCTTGCAGAACTATCTCAGGATCAGCCAGAGAGGTGGATATCACGGAGTGTCTATGAGGATGGCGGCCACTCCGCGATTATCGCTCGCTGCCATACAACAGGCTGATCGAGTATCGAGGGGGGTGTGCCCGTTGTTGCCGCACTGGTGGCGTATGTCAGTCGTCTCGTTGTCCAGCGGCACCGCAGGCAAAAGCGACGGCACGTACATCGCCCTCCCTTTTAGCCTACCTTTTTCGGTGTTCCCTGATAGTACTCGGGGGTACACCTCAGTACGTGGTATCCCGGGGTCCAGTGCACACACTGTGTGGGGGGAGGCCAAGCAAGCCCCCCTCCCTCCCCTCGTCCATCCCTGCCAGTGCTGAACCACTTCCGGTATTCACAGGGTCAGGCACCAACGACGTGGGGGGAGGTAGGCTCGATGCATTGCTGCGGATGCCGGCGGTCAGGTCCCGGGTGGCGCTGCGTCGGAGCGGCCTGCAGCACTGCACACACGTGCGCTATCCGTGTGATGGGCAGCGTGTCCGCGTGACTCGAGCGTATGCCACCCGGCAGGACGGGCGCGGCTGCGAGGCGGGGGGTGGGTAGTGTTGTATGCCGAGGCTGCGCTCGGATGACTGCGTGGGCGCATTGCTGTGACGCGCGTCCACGACTGCTTTGCACCACGCGATGGGGCCTGTGGCGGGGCCGGCGGGGGTGGGCGAGTAGAGAGGAGAGGCGCTCGTCCTCATGCTCTATGTCAGCGAATGGACACACTCAGAAGACAAGAAAGCCTGCGTCTCGGTATTCTCTGCCGATGTGCAGCGGTGTGTTCCTCCTCCTTGGCCGGTCACGTAGTGCGCTGCGTCTCGCTCCATCTCACCCGAGTTTGTCTGCGGCCGTTGCGCTGCGAGGACGTCCTGCAGTAGCGCCTTCAAGTGCAATCGAGAAAGAGGCCATATTGTGGTGTGACACAGTCGCAACTGCCCACCCACCCACCCCCCTCCTTCACAACGCCGCCCCATCCCTGCATGGGTAGGTCTGGGACATGCACACAAAAGACCCCCCCCCCTTCCACCTTTTCCCTAGCCTCCAGCGTGTCAGTGCCGCACCTCTGTTCTCTCAGCTTTATTCCCCATCAACCTCACGTCGCTCTCTCACCCTTCTTTTCTCGTTCTCGGCCACCCTTCCTCCGCCTTCCACGTTGCCTGTCGCCTGCGGGCTTTATTGGTGTCTGTGGCCTTGTGCGTCGCGCTGTACGGACGCAGAGTGCGCCTCCACGGAGATCGAAGCAGAGTAAGAGCGGCAGCAACCATGGGCAAAGTAAAACGGCAAGACAATCATGCCATCAAGAAGATTCTCATGAAGGAGAAGTCGCTCGCCATGAAGAAGAAACGCGAGGCGGAGAGCTACCACGAAAGCCCCGAGCCCAACACCACGAAGCAGGCGACCAAAGACTATGCCGCCGTGCTCTTCCGCAAGGCGCAAGTGACGCAGGCGGCCCCGATGCACACGGCACACTTTCTTTCCTACAACACTGCCCTCGGCCCACCGTACCGCATATGGCTAGACACAAACTTCATTAACTTCTCCATGCAGAACAAGCTCGACATAGTGCAAGGCTTGATGGACTGCCTCCTAGCCAAGGTCATCCCGTGCATTTGCGACTGCGTCTTTGCAGAGCTGGAGAAGCTGGGGAAGAAGTTCCGCATTGCGCTGAAGCTGGCACGCGACAAGCGGTTTGAGCGGCTGACGTGTGACAGCAAGTACGCGGATGACTGCGTGGTGCGCACCGTGACGCAGCACCCCATCTATATTGTAGCGACGTGCGATCAGGAGCTCAAGCGGCGCCTGCGAAAGGTGCCTGGTGTACCAATCATGTACATTTCGAAGCATCGCTACACCATTGAGCGTCTCCCGGAGGCGTACGGTGCCCCGGCGTAGAAAAGCTGAGCAACGGTGTGGTGAAGAAGAATGAAACGAGTGGAAAGAGGCGTTGCTTGTACTTCTCAGCTCGTTCGCTGCCTTTCTCCTCCCCTCCCCTCACCTTCACCTCACGTACCCACGCGTAGAAAGGAATAGAGAAGGGGGAAGCCTCCTTGTGCCTTCGTTCAAGGGCGTTTCCTCTCCCCTCTGTATTGCAGGTGGCCAAGTGTTCTCCCCCTCCCCCTCTCCGATATCTCGTCTTAATGACTGTCGTATCTCAGGCCGTACTGGGATGCCGTGCCTGTAGGCGTGCGTACGTGACTAGGTTAATTTGCTTTGCTTTGCTCTTTCTTCTCTTGGCCGTGTTTCTCTGTTTCTTAATCGTCAACGTTTAAGCATGAGCTGCTTCAGCAGCACCAGCCCCATTGACATCACCATCGCCATCCCCATGACGCATACACACACACACGCTGCCTCGACATTGGACGAATTCCACGCGGCATACGCGTCTGTGTGGAGAGCGAGGGGGGGGCGTGGACGCTTATAAAATGCGCAGAAAGGGACCGGAAAAGGGGGGTCTACCGACTCGACTACACGCCGCCGACCGATTCCCTAGGCGGGTTAAGGGGTCTATAACTCGCGCACAGGAAACAGGCAGGGAGAGTAGAAGGATGCACCGTGTCATCGCTGACGGTCATAGCCACGAACGCCTACGTGGCATTGCACGCAGCGATAACGAGGAAGAGACATTTTATTTCTCCAAAACGCCCACCCCCCCCCCTCACTCCCCTTCCTCTGTGTCTCAGCTGCCCCTCTTTCTCTCTCTCTCTCTCTCTGATCTGGGAGAACAGCCGGGGGTCTCTTGCTGGGAAAGGGACGCGAGCGACACTCGGGAGTCGCGCCCGACGCTGCATGTCACCGCGCCTTTGCTGAAACTGACTCTCACGACTATGGCACATTTTTCACATAACTCTTCACTTGAGATGCCTTTTTCGGTCTTCGTTTCTTCCTCTTCCCTGTGCACACACACACCGCATCAGGCTGCGGCACTGCTATCGCGCCTGCCAATATTTTGCCCACCTCCGCCTCAATCGGCGGGAAAAAAAGTATTCCATGTGGCGCCTCGATAGCCCAGGCCGGTGTGCTCGCCAAGCAGCTCAGCCGGCCGCCTTTACGGCGTGCCGCGTCATTGTCGGCTTGTCGTGTGTGTCCTCTGCGATCACGGCCAGCTGCTGCGCCACCTCAGCCGGCACCGCCCTCTTTGTGGCCCACCGTAGGAAGAGTTACCACTTCTTTATAAACCTCGACGACCCTGACGCGACTCGGCGCCGCATCGAAGAAGACCTGGATCGCCTCGCCAGCGACGCTAGGAAAGGCACAACCGCCTACCTGCACAGCCTCCTGAACCTGGCGCTGAGCCACTATCAGAGGAACGACTTCATCAGCGCGCGCGACATAGCCAACTACACCCATCAGAAGGCGCTGGCACACAACTTTAAGTCTTCGTTGATTTACTTCACTGCAGCAACTTGCGCCAAATGCGCGGACGCACTGGCGAAAGATTACGAGGCGCATCTACAACGCATGGATGAGCAAAGCCACATATCCGCTGCCCTGACGCCGAAACCGTCGGTGGTGTTCAGTGCGAGGCGCACGATCAAGAAGCTGCGGGCGGATGCAGAGCGGTACCGGGCCATAGCTCAGCGCGTCTATCACCGCCCCGACATGGCGTTCATGCGGGGTGGCGGCGACTCACGTGGTGGGAGGTGTCGCTCGTCAGCACGGCACACCGAGGCCCGCGACACCCGCCACGCGTGGGCAGACAACAGCAGTAACAACAGCGTTGATGAGGAGTACATGCCGCACATGTATGGAACTCGTTGGCAAGATCGACGGAAACGTCCGGAGCATGCAGAAATAACGAACTACTACAAACATCAGTGTGAGTCGTCGTCAACGTCGCGCGGTGAGACTCGGTGGCACGTGCCCAAGTGAGCAGGCAACGGAGACGTGGCCACAGCCTCTTATCATGGAAAAAGTAGAAGTAAATTATTCGTGTGCTCGTCCCGCAAGTCCGCCCCCTCTCTCACCCTGTCGCGCCGGGTAGGTATGTGCGCAGCGCCATGGGACACATCACGCCCCTACGAAGCATACGCGCCTCCCCCCACCCTCCCTACCCGCCCATCCCATGAGCTGTCGCCACCGCTGTACATCATTTTTTTGTTTCTCGGGTCGGTCACTGTTCTTCCTCCACACAGAAGCTCCCTTCGTTGCGGTTTCTGTAGGCACTGTAGAACTGATTCACCGGCTTCACTTTCCTCACCCGCTCTGTAATGCACTCACGAACATCAGCTGGTGATCGCACCACATGGAAAAGGAGAGAGAGAGAAAGAGAGACCAGAGCAGCTCGTTGAAGCAAGAGAACGCTCCACACGTGCTGCTGTCACACGTGGTGTCTTCTTGTACAGAGTAGACTGCTCTCCCTCACCCCCCGCCCGTTCTCCTGGTGGCTCACTTTGCTCGTTAACAGCGCTGAAGGGGCTTTGAGGCGCCAAAAGAGTCTCTTTTCGCCTAGGCGTTCCCTGTTCGCGCATGCACCGGTGTGGGCAGTGACGTGGTGGGGGGGCCTTTCGTGTTCTCCCACTATCCTTTTGGGTATGCATCAGCACTGTTGTGAGTCTACTCACTGCGTCCTCTCTCTCCTCTCGACCTTCCCCTCTGTCACCATTGGTTCGCTCTCGCCGCCTCCCTCGATCACATTTTTTTCCTGCACCATAACTGCCGCAACCCCTCACTCCACCGTCTCTTCCACAGACATACGCACATCCCCGCCTCCGCCAGCTGATGACCGACCACCAGTCCACATATATCGCTGCCAAAACTCGCCTTGGGCGGTCTATGCAGACGTTCGCCAACCGTCCTCCGCCTTAATAGCTCCTCTGCTTGGACTTCTTCCTCTCCCACAGCCAGCAAGTGAGCCTCTACTGCTGCCCTTGTTGCTTCCCCCTTCAGCGTGTCCATACCGCCACGAACACGCAAGCAAAACAGACGCCCACACACACACACACACACGCGCACAGCCACAACTCACACCTAATGCCTCTGGGCTGCACCACGGCTATGCTAGGGAACTGAGGCACCCCCCCCCGCCCAGCACCGTCTGGCGTCCCTCAGCCCAGCGCAGCTCCACTGCATACAGCGCAGGTTAGATCCAGGGCTGCGCTCCACATCCCCGCAGCGCAGCTAACACCGGAGATAAGTGGGCGCTGGGCCCCCGATGCCACGCTCCGGGGGGGGGGGGGGTGGCCAGCCATCATCAGGGATCCGCAGAAAAGAGAAGAAAAGGGAAGAAAGGCGAACAGGCAAGCGCAACTGGATGGGCTACCTTCTCTCCTTTGTGCCTTCACGGGGTTTCAGCACTGCCCCCCCCCCCCCCCCCCACACACACACACACACAGGGCAGCGGATTTTGGGAGTAAAGACAGAGGCGCCCAAGCAGTACTGTTGATGTGGAGAAGAATTAAACACCAAACAGCGCCACGCACATGATGAATAGCACCGAGCCGTAGAGCAGGAACCAAGCATCAATCATGCAGGTGAGAGAGCGCTTGTTCGAAAGAATTGGCGCGATGGATTGTGGAAGCAAGATCCACCCTACTGGAGTGAGGCAGAAGGGGGATTCAGAGTGCGAAGGGTTCTGCTTCGCGTGTAGACCCTGCCCGCTCTTACCCAGAAGTCACCCCAACGCATACACGCGGTATCTGTTCCTCTACTCGCCCTTCATTCTCTCTCCCTCCCCCCACAGCACAATAGCACAGGACACGCATGGACAGCCACCACAGGCGCTAAAGTCACCGAGGACTGTTACCAGCACACGGGTGCAAGAGAGGAAGCACGCGAGAAAGGGACAAGGGCAAAACGGGCCTGCGTGAGAGGGCAGCAGAACGTTCCCCCCTCTCTCTCCAGTTCCCCATCTAACACGCCACACATGCAGAAAATAAACAGTTAAGATCATCCAAAAGGAGCACACACATAACGCACACGCACACACACACACCTTTCCGCTGCACACCGCCACGTACCACGTCGATAGACGTGGGTGTGCCATCGTCCGTTGCATCAACTTATGTTCATCACGTCTTCCTGTTTGCATGTTGCTACAGAACCACGATCGTGTGTGTGTGTGTTTGTGTGTGGGCGAGTAGCGCCGCTGCCACCGCCACCACCACCACCTATTACCCTGGAGTGGAGATGGAAGGAAGGACGAAGAGGTCCTCCAGGAGGTAGGTGGTGGTGGGGGGGGGGGGGCGGGCGATGGAAGGAAGGGAAGGGAAGCAATCACACATTATCGAAGATGAAGAGGTTTCTTTCAGTTGGTGGAGATCAACACAGCAAGAGGGGGGGGGGAGGAGGAAATGGTGGCGTAGATGACCAGGGGGCGAGCTGGCATATACAAGTCGGCATCTATAGGCTCAGAGGCGTGCAGTGGAGGAGCACGGAAGAGAAGAAAAGCCATCCTCTGCCACCGGTGCAGGTGTTGCGCCTTCTGCCTCTTCGCCCCCGCCCCCCCCCCCCCCTCCACCGCGAAGCGCTGCTTCGTTTCTCTGCGACAACCTCACCCCACCCACAGTTCTATGTATAGAGAGAGTGCTGATGAGCTTGCATATGCGATAAGGGAGCCCATTCCCCCCTTTCTCCTTTGATTTCTATAGCAACGGGAGGAGTTGCGGGCGCGTGCGCGCGCCTTCTATGCAGTTTCGATGGGCAGTGGCACGGAGAGGGCTACGCCGCTTTCCTGCTCCCTTTTTTGCTTCCTTCCTTGCCCGCGGAACATTCCACAGCTTCCTGCTCGACGCCATCGTCGTTCGATGACACCGACGACAACGTCTCTATCGAGGTACGAGGAGAGCCGGATGCGGCGGCGGCTGCCGAAGCGGCGGCGGCCACTGTGGCCTGCATCTGCGCCATGTAGGGGTGCATGACCACGCGCATGGCCTCCTCGAGCGCCACATATGACAGAGGCGACGCTGGTGCAGCTAAAGACTCTCGGCCAGGCACGCCCCGCTGCAGGTGCTGCTGGCGGCGGAACACGCGCAGGAGTTGGCGATGGTGCTGCGACGCCTTCGCCGCCTCCTCCCCGGCCGCCTCCGCCCGCGCCTGCGCCCAGAGGCCTCCAAGCGCGCCCCTGAGCGCTTCGTCCAGCTGTGTCGCACTAGTCGGGGGTGCAGCCGTAGCCGAGGAGGCCTGGTTAACCGACCGCTCGTTTCGCTGAGACTTTTCCAGGACTTCCCGCACGTGGCTCTCCATTTTTTCCGTCGACTTTTGAACGGCGTGGTCAACGACGCGGGTCAGCATTTCCTCCAACTCGAATGACGTAACGGGCAGCACGGGCATCAACGGCTCTTCACTACATTTGTCGTCGCGTGTGCTGCTTTGGATGCTTCGATGAACATCGCAGTACGCGCCGAGCTGCTCCACAACACTTGTGTGAATGCCTTGCCGGATCACATGCGCGATCTCATGCACGGTGTCGGCGACGGCCCCATTAAGCGACTCTGGCGAGAGGGTGGTCGCGTATGTTAAGACGGGCGCGGATGCTTGTGTCTCGGCAGTTGCACTCTCTTGCCTTGAGAAGGTGTGAAGTTCGTTGCGTAAGCACTCGAGCTCCTCGCTGAGCCTCGAATGGTGCTTCTCCTGTAGCTCATGGAGGTCTCTCAGAAGACGTACCTCTTCCTCACTCCGCGGCAGAGCGGCGGCAGTCTCGGATGGGCGGGCCGCTGAGGAGTCCACCGAGCCTTCAGTCTGCGCAGCAGCCGTGGCCGTCGTTGCCGCCGCCAGTGCTGACATGCGCTCAGTGAGCTCGCGTAGCTGCACCAAGACCTGCGACATAGTGTCCTTGATCTCGTCTTGCTTCGCAAGGAGCACAGGGGACGAGGGGTCGGCGCTGTCGGTCGGGGGTGTGAATGCGGACGTCGCCATCAGAGTTGGCGCTGCAGTGATTGGTGTGGCCTCGACGTTGGCTGCCACAGAGTTGTGCGAGGACGCGCCTCCGAGGCGCTCCTCGAGCGCGTCCATAATTGGCTTCACCTCGTCTCTAACAATTGCTTCCAGCGTATCAGATAGCTTCTCCAGGGACCACTGCCCCGCCATGCTGGACAGTGTCTTGACGAGGTGGGCAGTCGCCTGTTCATGGCGTACCGACACCTCCTCGACCGCCGCTGTCACCATTGACTTCATCTCGACGCGCTGAGCTTCCCTGGCGACGGCCTCGCTGTTCGCGTTCACTGCACTCGACTGCTGTGCTGCCTCAAAGTGCTGGCGTAGCTGCGCCTCCTTTCGCTGCACCAGAACCTGCGTAAGAGCTGTGACGCGGATTGCATCCGCGACAAGCGTATCTGGATGCTGCTGCTGCTGCTGATGTTGGTGAGGGGAGGATGATGGCGTCTCCGTCCACAACGGGGAGCGCAGAAGCCACGGCTGCTCCGACAGCAGACGATACACCTCTTGAAAGACGCCCTGAACTTCTGCTCCTTCGGCAGAAAGCATCGGCGGTACCGATGGTATCGTCACCGCCTTGCCGTCTCTGCGTGTGCCACTCTTCTTAGCACTCCTGCCGCCAACTTCAACCACCGTATTCTCCAGCACATACGACAAGTGAGCGGGAGACGCATCATCTGCCGTCAGCACTGACATGCCTGCTAGCTCTGCACCGGCCCGGGTCGCCTTGAGCTGCGTTAGATGGTACTGCAGCTCCTGTTGCAGGACAGCGGCGTCTTCCCTAGATAGGCGCGTATGGATGAGCATATAAATGTACGGCCTCGGTGGTGTTGGTGTTACCACGGTGGGGGTGGCAGCGACGCCATCAGCGGCAACCGGGGAGGCCGCCACTGCGTTCGTGGCACCGCGTTGTTTTGAGCTCTTGCGCTCAGAGACACGCCTGACGCGCGCTGGATCGAGGCCGGCCAGCTCCGCTACCTCAGCCGGCAGCTGCGAAGCACCGCCTGACACTGCGCTGGCGAGATCGGCGGCGGCTTGCAGGGCACCAAGCCAAACCGTCGCAGCACTACTCTCCTTACTGGCACTGTAAACCACTGTATGCATCGTGAGTGGTGAGGTCGCAGACGTAGCTGAGGCAGCTGCCGCCGCAGAAGTGCGAATCTCCTCGTACACAGCTGCGCTGACCAACGGCTCTAGTACTCCAATGGGCAGCGGTTGACCAGGCTGAGATGCCCACAGCAACTTTTCCTTTGAGCTTTCCACGGACAACAGGCGCGGCGGTCGTACGACAGCGGTACCCCTTCTCGAAACATTGGCCGCAATCGCGGCGACCAGGCGCGACTGAGAGGGCGTCGCTGGTCGCCGCTTCTTCTGCTGAGTGGCAAGCGCCTTGATGGAGATGCGTGCCGCACGACGCACCATACGCTCGATCTGTGTTTTTTCCATTGCTGAGGCTTCCGCCCTTTCCAGCGGTACAGCCTTCACTGCGGCCTGCGCCCCCGATTTTGCGGTATGGGTGGGCCCAGCCGCTGCTGCTGGCACCACCGCCGCTGCAGCGCCGGACAAAGGGGGTGGGGACACAGAGGGCAGCACCGTTTTCTCCGTCTTTGCAGTTTCGTCCGCGTCGGTCTGTTGTGGCGCCGATTTCGCTGCTTCCACTGACTTCCCGGCGCACTGCGAGGCATCCTGCGCCGGCGTTGCATCAGGGCTACTCTGAGCTTGGCGAATGGGCTTCTTCGACGAAGCTGTCTCCGCAGTAGCTGCGTCGGAGGCCGGCGCGGCGCTGGCAGTCTTGGCACTAGCAGCCTGGGCGCTAGGAGCCTGGGCGCTGGCAGTCTTGGCACTGGCAGCCTGGGCGCTAGGAGCCTGGGCACTGGCAGTCTTGGCACTGGCAGCCTGGGCGCTAGGAGCCTGGGCACTGGCAGTCTTGGCACTGGCAGCCTGGGCGCTAGGAGCCTGGGCACTGGCAGTCTTGGCACTGGCAGCCTGGGCGCTAGGAGCCTGGGCGCTGGCAGTCTTGGCACTGGCAGCCTGGGCGCTAGGAGCCTGGGCACTGGCAGTCTTGGCACTGGCAGCCTGGGCGCTAGGAGCCTGGGCACTGGCAGTCTTGGCACTGGCAGCCTGGGCGCTGTTATTGCAGCTGGTTGCAGGTGCAATGGTCACAGGGACTGCCGCCGGCACGCGAGGTGGCAGGGGCGGCAGCTTTGCGAGTGTGCGCACGCGCTGTGTTTGCTCGTCGCTCAGAACGAGGACCGTCAAGGGTGGAGTCTTGATGGGTTTCCCGTCGACAGCTTCTACCTCCGGCGTAAGTGGGTGCATGTGTAGGGCGTTGCGGATGATGAACTCCTGCACTTCGGCATCTTCACGAGGAAGGTTTGTCTCCACAAGCACCACCAGCGGCGATGATGAGTCGGCTGCGGCACTGGTTTTGCTGTCCACTACGCTTTCCTGCGTGTCGGCGACCACGGCGGCGTGAATGCGGTTGACCAGAAAGATGTCCGCAAGGTGCGCCAGATGGTGCTTCCCTGCGACGGAGGTGTAGTCTAGGCGTAACATCCGAGCCACGTCAGGGATGTCGGTCGACGTCGACGATGAGGAGGAGGAGGAGAGGACGTGCTTCAACAGGGTGCAGTTCACACCTGAGAGAACAGTGTCAACAAGATTCTTCTTTGTGTTTGATGCCTTTGCTTTGGTAGGAGCTGCCACGTCCGCGGGGGGTGATGGGGGGTCCATAGGCGGCGCTACGAGTTGTTTAGCACGCTTCGCAGGAGCTGCGACCGCCACTGAAGACTTTGGCGCTTCGATCCGCTTCAGCTTTTTAGCCTTTGTTGCCTTGGCCCTCAGCTCCGCTAGAACGGCGTTAACGGCAGCGTCAATGAGCGCGTTCGCGGAGCGTCGCCGCGCACGACCGCCTAGGCGACAACCGACAAGGCGAAGCATGTCAAGCCCAGTCTAATCCACGTTAACGGGGCGATAGTGCACCTGAGAGCAGAGGCGTACGGCGAGCCAGAGAGAGAGAGAGGCAAACACGCAGCGACGAGCAAAGTACAAGCCAGAAAATAGGAAAAGAAATGCGACACACAGGCAGGGGAGGCGCAGGGAGAGGAGGAAGACAAGAGGGATCGGAAGGCACACGCGCTTACAGATAAACACACACACACACACACAGCTTCTATATGGAGTACGCCCTGCTGCACTGAGGATAGGGAAGGGACTAAAAATGGAAAACACCAGCAAAGAGGTGTGGTGTTGTTGTAGACCCCACTGGCAGCCGCCTTGTGCGTGCTTGAGCGCGCGCGCCAGGGAAGGAGAGAGTGACCGTTCGCCACACCAGAGACTACAGCGTAAAACGCCACCGTGCGTTTCAGGAGCCCACGCGCACGGAGAGCGAAACGATACTGATGCTGATGATGACCGTAGTCTGTATGCTGCTGTGCGCGTATGCGTATAATGTGGACACAGAAGTGTTGCGACGCAGAGCTCGGATTGTCTATGCGTGGAATGAAGAAAGAAGGAGGAGGGAGAGGTGGAGAGGCGATACAAAGGTGCGTGTGTGTCTGCGTGTGCGTGTGTACACGTGTGCGGGTGTGTGGGAGTTGCGGAGGAGAGGGAGAGGTGAGGTGATGCGCAAGTGGGCCGTAGAGAGGAGAAGGAGAAGGACGCAGTGCCTGTGTGTACACGCCTTCTTAGAACCCCTCTTTATGTTTTATCGCGTGGACTGCAATCGTCAGCGACCCGAAAGGGGGATGACACGGTGTAGGATAGAGAAGAGAATGAATGGAGGTTTCAAAGTCGGCGGAGAGAGTGGGGGGTGGGGGTGGGGGGAGGGCGAACACATAACGGCTACTCACACCTCAGTACCAAGGGGAGGGGGGTGCGAGAGTGGGGGGGGGGGGAGGTTGGAAGGGAGCGGAGAAGAGATGGCGAGATCGCCTCATACTTTATAACCACACCTACATGCACACACGAGCGCGAGTTTTCTCTAGCGCACAATGAAGGCTGCGTGCGGTTGTGCACTTTGCAGACTTTTGATGCTGAGTGAGTTGGGATTGAGTGAGAGCAGACATGCACACAGACAGTATAGCAAGGGAAGGAGCCACAGAAAGAGGACACACAAGCGCAGCTTCACGCCAGCTACACACCGGCGCATGTGCACAGACGCGAGCCCCCCCCCCCCCCCCGCTCCTCCGCGGAGGCTCTTCAGCTCTATGACTCAAAGTGTGGCCTGTAAACGCGTGAAGCGACTTGTGCACGCGCGTGCTGTTAATTCTTACTTCCTTTTCGGGCCGAAGATGCCGCTGTGGCTAGCGTGCGGCGGGCGGAGCGCACCACTACTGGAGATGGTGTGGACGAAATGGACCCCTTCCCCCTTTTTGCCTTGGACGCGTTGCTGCGGCTGTTGTTGACAAGCAGGCTACTGACGAAGTCCTCCAGAAGCCTGTCCTCGGCGTGCTCCTGCTCCCGCACTGTGGCGGCTACTTTAGAAGAGTCGGGGGCGCTGCGACTGCGGTGCCACTGCTGCTTCCATGCGCGCGAGCGCTTGGTAGTGGAGCACACGGACGAGACAGGAGGCGACGATGACGATGGCGATGCTGCAGGCTTGTAGGAAACGTGTGCCTTGGCTTCACTGGCCTTCGCCCGCATCGCCCTGCGCGCCTCGCTGCGCTGCTCCTTTTTCTCCATTTTCCTAAGCTGTGCGAGTATGATCTCCTCCTCGATCTTGGCGATCTCTTCATCAGTGAACGCACTACCGCCGCTGCTTCCACTGTTGCTGCGCGCTGCACGCTCGCTTACGGGGTAAAGGCCCAAGTCACTGACATTGCCGAGGGCTGAGCTCGTCACCGCGCCGTCTACCGCGTCCGCCGCATTGTGATTGTCGTCGATTTCGTCGTCGGCGTCCGTCATGCCCCATCGTAAACCAGAGGCTTGTCGACGTCGCGTCGCCGCCGCTGCGTAGTAGCCGTTGTCTTTGCCAAAAGCGATGGCGCCAAAGTTGAAGAGGCCGCGCTTGATCATGGCGGCATTTCCGTGTACTTCGGCCGACTCGGCCGGCAGCGTCGTCGCCGGAAACTCGCGGTGCGCAGAGCCTGTGCCACCAGCTTTATCTGTTGTCGTGCTTGCGTTGAAGAGCGGGGTAGCTACTTCAGGGCTCAGAAGACTTGGTGCATACGCGAGTCGAGGTGGACGTGAGGGTGTAGCGTCGGCTGCGACAGTGTTGTCAGCAACGTGCGCCTTGTTGGCTTCTCCTGTATCACTGGTGCTAGTTATTCTTGTAGTTGCTATCTCTACAGGGCAGATATACGCGCGTCCTGCCTGATCAGCGCTCCCTCGCACAGAAGAAGCGCCTGGCATGGGGGTGTGCTGGGGCACGGGCACGTCCGCCGCCGTCTCACTATCTCCACTACGGCCGCCATGGTGGCTTCGCTGAGCCTCCACTTGCAAACTCGGTGCTGCTGTTGCTGCCTCCGCCGGCTCTTGCGCAGAGGAGGCGCTGAAAGAGACGTTGTTCAGGAGGTCACACAGGCGCTGTACGGCATCATCTGCAGTGTTTCCATTACGCACTCGCCCTGTCTTTCCTTCCACCACCGCTGGAGATGTGCGAGGTAAGCCTGACACCGACGCCGCCACGGCAGTGCTGCTCTCGTGGATCGGCGCATTGACTGCGCGCCGGGGTTCTACTGCAACCTTCGCTGCCGTGGCCATACGTGCTGGAGCTTGTTCCACAGACAAAGGCTTCGGTGATGCTGGAGTCGCCCTACGTGGCTCCGGTGCCAGCATCGGGTTCTCGCCACCTCTCTCGCTCTCCGCGGCGCTGAGCACACAAACGGTCGTGCGATCGTTTTGTCCAGCCAACAAGGCCTGCTGCGCGGTGTTGTTCAGCGCAGGGCGCACATGCAGGGCGTTGGTGAGGCGACGTTGCACCCCCATCGCGGCTTCCGTGGAGAGCCCGGTGCGGAAGACGAAAATAAAGGGCAGGAGGGAGCGGCGGTACGCGTTCATATCCCCCATCACGTGCTCGCTCTGCGGCGCGTAGGCATCAAGGTAGAGCAGCACGTGCCCGGCGACTGGGTCAACCTTCTCCAGCGCTGCATCAATCGCGTTCAGGTGAGCATCGTCCCACTCGAGGTGGTCAATCACGAGTACGTTTGCAGTAGCAGGCAACTCAATGTAGGCGCGGTCGGAGAGGTACACCGTCTTCGCCCCGTAGTACAGCCGTGATGGTACTTGTGGGTACACTGGCATGGTAATCGACGGCTTCAGCGGTGGCATGTGGGGCGGAGGCGCAGCGACAGTGAGAGCCGCTGAGCTCGTATTGTCTTCGGCAGCTGTGGTCGCTACTACCTCTTCACCTGAGTCCTTCTCCCTCGCTTTGGTGGTCACACTGTCGCCGTTGGAGGTAGCCGAGGTCGGCCCAACGTCTGCTGCTCCTACTACACATACTGCTTCATCCTCCTCCTCCTCCGTGAGGGATCTGGACGGGGTGACTGGTGTCTCCAGGCTACTGGAATAGAGTCTGGCGCACCCTTTCCCCGCTGTCTCCTCAGCCCCCTTCAGTTCCACTTCCTCAGCTGCCGCTGTACTGCCATCGACGGACACGGCTACAGTCACAACATGTTCTTCTGCTGATGACTCGGCGGCTTTTCTTGCTGAGATGCTCCCAACTTCGGGTGTGTCAGCAGCCGGTGCCGGTACAGTCGTTCCCATCGGCGTACTTGCATTCGTGTTTTCACCTAAGTGGCCGTCGATGTCGAACTCTTCCAACTCTTCTAGAGAGGCGAGAACCTCTGCGTCTGTAGGGCGCCTCAGTGGAGCTGCTTTAGCAGCTGATTCCGCTGCTGTAAATTCGTGAGCTGTGGCGGGGAATACTCTACCACAGTCGTTCTTCTCAGAGGCGCTCCATCGTAGTGCGTCAGGGATGTCGACGTCATCCGCTTTGTCTGGGTTGTCGGGCAGACCTTGCTGCTCCTTCACAGTCTTCCAAACATGATTTGGCCCAACCGACGCTGCTGCACTGACAGCAGCGTCGTCGTCGTCCAAATCCACTGCGCCTTCTTCGCCCACGTTGTCGTGCGCTCCCAGCGAGACCTCTGCAGTGGTTACCCGACCTGTAGCACTGGCCGCGCTGCCAGCAGCCTGGGTTTTGCTCTTCACGTGAGCCCAAACTGTGTTGACGCTCCTCTTCGCTGTCGATGGCATTGCAGGATTTTTCTGCTCCACCGGCGCTTCGGTGAGTGCTGCTTTGGTTGGCATGGGCAGCGCCGCCGCGTTACCTACGTGGGCGGCTGTTTTCCAAGGGTGGACGGAGTCGAGACCATTACCGTCAGCAGCGCTGTATGTTCCACTGCTACCGCTGTCGCCCTGTTCGACGTCTTCCTCATCCTCCTCGACAACCACCTCCACCTCTTCCCATTCTTCTTCGTCCTTACCCCCCACGTCGTCAGTCACTTTGGAGGCTTCTGTGGCGCCCTCCGCTGCTCCTCCGGCTGATATACGAGGAGGCGCAGCGACAGCGCCACTGGCGGGCACGACCACGGGGTCAGTAGCTCCTCGGACCGCCGTCGCTGCCATAGACACGGTACCCAGAGCCCCACCCGAGGAGGGGCTCTCAGCGGGGTCAGGTGCGGGCCTCTGTGGCGCAGTTGCCGAGTCTATGTAGCGCGTCCAGTGGCGGGACTGGAGGTTGTCAAGCACACACACACGGAATTCGCCGAAGGCGCCGAGAGCGTCGAGCTGGGCGTCCAGCTGCTCCTGCCGCCGAGCTGCTTGCCTCTTCGTATCATCCGTCCTGAGGAGAAAGATCAGGGGTGGGGCGTAGGGGTTGTCCTTGTCGAGCTCTCCCGTCGCCTTCTGCGCCTCGGCGCGGTGCGCGGCTATGATAGACGCCATGGTGGACTTGGGGTTCACCCGCTTCGACTTGCGCTGGCTCTTGCGAGCATCCATCATAAAAATATTTGCGTTGGCTGGTAGGGTCGGCTGCGCAGTGGCACGTGCCAGCCGCACCGTGCTCACGTTAAAGCGAACGCAGGGAACCTGGTTGGGGTGGGAAAGGGTGACGCTACGGCGCTGATAAGTGGCAGCACACGTGTGTGCCAGAGCCACTGTGCCATGAAGCCGTCGCCATGCGCATGACACTCTACCCACCATCGCAGCGGGGGTGTATGAGGTAGCAATGGTGGTCATCGAGAAAACGACATCGCCGCGTTGAACAGCGCAGCAGTCGCGCTGGCTGCAGCCCGTCTTGTACGGCACGCTGCTGCTCAACCCGTGCGGCCCTCTCGCACCTGGCAACCACATCGTGCCCAGACGAGGGTGCCCCCAAATGACGTGCCTCGGCATCGTTCCTCCGTCTGCCCCGCTGTCTCAGAGGAGAGCCAAGCTGAAGCCGAGCCGCGACAGCCAGACGGTGAAACGGTGATGCGAAACTCCCTCCTCCTCCAACAAGCAAAGTAAAAGAAAAAACAACGACAGTGTTCAATACCGTACGTACGTGTGTGTGTGTGTGGGTGGGTGGGTGGGTGTCTGCCGTGGTGACAGAAGGGGGAGGGGGAGGAAGGAGGTGTCCAACTCGTACAGGTAACTTCTATGAGGCACACGATGCCGCGAACGCAAGACACAAAGAAAAAAACAACGGGAAAGGGAGCTGGAGTATGGCGTATGCCTGTGCACCTGTGCTCTAGCAGCCCCACAGGTACTGCGTCTATGAGGGGGCTTTGGGTTTAATATCCAGGTTTCAGCGTAGTTGCCTACGGCAACGGGCGCCGCGGCACCAACCCGTCCTGCCGTATCTTCGCTATCGACTTCACTGTGCCCGCCACAAGCGCACGGCTGACACGAGCGCGCTGCTTTACGTGACGGCAACGAGTCGATTATTACAGCGGTGTGCTGATGGCTGTAAGTGACACCGATAAAGGCGACGGGGTTGGCGAGGAGAAGGAGAACTGCACAACTTCGTCGCTGGAGGAAACGCGTGTTTTGCTTGCGTGTGTGGCTGTGGGTATGTGTACGTGTCTGCGCCCATCAAAAGACAGTTGCGCAGCCTGCAGCTTCCAGTCAGCAGTACCGCGGCACGTGCGCACACTTTTTTGTGGACCCGAACGTATCGCCGCTTCTTTGATTCTGATCGGCTATGTAGAGAGGCAGGTAGAGGTAAAGAGAGAGAGAGAGACAAGGGAGGGGGAGGCGACCGGGGTGAAATGCAAGCAGGTGGGGGGAGGAAGAGGGGTGGAGGAGGCGACGCAACGCGGAAGACTGCATGGCTTGGCACTAGCGAGCGAGTGCTACTTGTGCAGTATATGGAACTGTGTGTGTGTGTGTGTGTCTGTGCGTGCGTGCATATGAGCAGCGACTCCGCGCAGTCCGTAGCTAACGGCCCTTAGGTAGAGTCGTTGACATAAAAAGTTTACTCAAAAGTGCAGAAGTGATTGTAAATGAGGGGGAGGGGGAAAGGGGGGGGGCGTGAGGGGATGGCTGCTTCCCCCCTCCTCCTTTTCCTCTTTCCTCAGCACTTCATATGCACGCACACGCGCACCCATCGGTTCCACGCAGGAGTAACCCAACATTGAGTGCCGACCGACCCCCACAACTCTTTCGTTATTCCCATCGCTCCGACTCCGCCGCTGAACTTGGCGGTGGCCTTTTTCAGCACAGAGGCGTTTCACAGCGTAGAAAAATGTAAAAGACGTAATGAAGCGGCGAGGGAGAGAGGCGAACTCGTACGGTGTCACTTTTGGTGAAGCCCGCAACAGCAGCAGGCAACAGACGCGCGCGTTTACGGTGGGCAGTACCCTCCGAGTACTCGCCGCCTCCCTCCTCGCCGTTCCCAAGTCGTAACGGAGTCGCTTTCTCTTTCTTACTTAGTAGACGCGATTCCACCACACTGCGATCGCATACGCAGAGACAGACGCACGCGCGCATGTGTGTGTGTGTGTGTGTCCTTCGGTGTCATGGAAGAGAAGTCAGAAACAGAGAGTATTTGAACGCGTATATGCCCAGCGAACAGGGGCACCATGACGCAGCCAACGATGGCAGCAAAAACAGTAACACACCTCTTATCCCATTAGAAACAAACCAGGGTGTGCTTTAAGGTGCGGTCAGAAGAGGGTGCGTGCGGAGAGGAGTGGGCGTGAGTGAGGGGGAGCGAGGGTTAGGGCTAGTGTCAGTAAAGTGTGCGTGAGGTGCGGCATGGTAAAGCAACCTGCACCCCCCCTCGCCACTTTGGGCTATCTTTGACCTCTCCCCATTCACTACCCCCCGCTTTGATTGGCTTGGGAGGTAGGAGAGAGGAGGGGTGCATGCAGGAGCGCATTGACGTGACGTTACGGCTTCCGGCTCCCACGCCTCCCCCCCACTCACTACGGCCCAGTCAAGTCCCTGTTCTCTCGCGCTCTCTATTTTTACCTTTTTTCTTTTTTGCCCTCCATCCTCTCCGCTCACCGGGACTGGGGAGATTTTCCGTCACCTTTAGAGAGGCACACAGAGGAACTGGATGTTGATCTCCATGTAGGAGCACGGGTTCGGAATGTCATACGCCTTGAGCGTGTTCGGGTGGATAACGCCGAGGTGCCCGATGCGCACCGTCTGGTTAGCGCGGTGCAGAATGATGTCCATAGCGCGACCAGGAAAGAAGGCGCCGTCCTCGCCCTTCTCTAGTGTGTAGTAGTCGCCGTTGTAGTCCTCTGCAACTTCCGCTTTCGATGGGACGCCGAGCTTCAGCAGGGCGAGCTCAGCGAGGCCATGTATACTCTCGAATCCGCTAGAGCTACTGTTGCAGTGCACGGCGGCGAGGTGGCTCTGGTTTCGGGCACCGCAGGACTCGTAGTCCGTCTCCACCTCGAGCACTGGTGGAAAGTTGCGCTCATTCTCCAGCAGGACGACGTCCGCGCACTCGAAGAAGCGCTGTGGCAGCGCCTTTGACTTGTTTGTGGCGAGGGTTTTCAGAATACCGGGGAGCAGCGATGGGCGGCACACCTGGAACTCAGTCGTCTGCGGGTTGGCGATATGTGCCGCGACGTCGTTGTCCACGCGGTTGAGGTTCTCAAACGCATCGGCGTGCGAGCAGAGCGACAGTGTCAGCAGCTCCGTGTAGCCTGCGCAGGCCATCTCGGTGCGCAGAAGCTGCGCCACCTTGCTCACTGGAGTCTGCGTCACGAGGCCACGGGTCTTGCACTCGACGTAGGAAATGTTGTCGTAGCCGTACGCGATGGCGACATCTTCCATCACGTCCGCGACGCCAATGACATCCGTGCGCATCGGTGGCACCGTCACCGTCACTTCATGCTCTGTCGCCTCCTTGATTGTGTACATCATCTTCCTCAGCAGCTCCGCACACTCAGCACCATTCTTCATTTCAATGCCGATGATCGAGTTGAGGCGCGCGACGTTCATCGTCATCTCCTTCGTTTCCATCGTTGGCGTAACGAGCGACGTCGTCCCGTCCGGCGCCGGCTCCTCGTAGTTCACCTTTACCGCCTCCACTGTGAAGGGCTCGTCGCAGTAGGCCGAGAAGGCACACACAAGCTGATTCACCAGAACCTGCGCCTTGTAGTGGTCGGAGGCGGTACATTCAATGAAGATGTTCGCGGTGTCCACGGAGATGGCCGAGTAGTGCGAGTTGATGATTGGCGGCAACGAGAGGACATTCTCCCCGGTACCGTCGTACACAACGGGGTAGGCCGGAAAGGAGGAGATTAGCGGTACGTACTTGCCAATGTGTCGGTCGTCGGCGTAGTACTGCATGAGGCCCTTGTCGGCACAATTCAGCTCCTTCGTCTGGCGCAGCGGAACAAACCGGATTGTCTCGCGTGGACGGCAGGAGTAGATAAAGTCCCTCGTGTTCACCTTGTCTAGGTCGTGGGTGCCGACCGAGGCCAGCGTGCGGCGGCGGGCCAGCCCGGCGTGAAGCTTTTCCTGGTAGTCAATGAAGCTGTTGTAGCTGCGTTCGTTGAAGCGGATGTTGTGCAGGACAGCACACACAACGTAGTCGCGCACGTTCTTTACGCTTTTCTCCACCGTCATGCGGTAGAGCGGGTTGGAGCGATTGAGGACGCGGTAGTTGGGGAGCGGCATTGTCCCCATGAACACCTTCAGGGCACAGGCCATGCCCTCCGCCGTGAGGAGGTCGTGGCGGTTTGCCGGGGTGTCGATCTTGTAGAGCTTCTCCTCTGAGAGGTATGCCACAGCCTCCATGGGAGCCGCATTCGTCTTCGCGCTCTTGCCCTGCTCCCGCAAGAACATTTCTTTCTCGCTAGTGATATCATCGAGCTCCAGCCCGAACCTGAAACAGAGGTCATTGAACTCCTCGTCCGTGTAGGACTTGCCGATCAGACGGCAAATGTACTCCTTCGCCACAGCCAACGTTGGCATCTTCCCGACTCTTCTTCGTTACCGATCGCTGTTTTCAGTTCAGCGGAAAAGTGGCGGAGAGAGAGAGAGGGAAAGAGGAGGGGGCGATGAGTGTTGCTGTTGTCGCCGCGGTAGTGACTCGATCGGATCTGTTGTCGAGGCAGCACGGGGGGAGAGAGAGAGACGGGGTGGAGTGAATGAATGAGCGGGTGGAAGAGGGAGGGAGGGGAGGTCAAAACTGTGGAGGAGCTTGACGCAATCTTCACGCATCGTAACCTAAAAAGAGGGAGTGAGTCGTAAAACTGCACGAAGGGAGACGGGAGGCGGGGAGGACGGTGGTGTCAATGCAGATCAGCGCACCAGTCGAGGAGGAAGGGAAGAGTGACTAACGACTTGCGTGTTAACTGTGTTCTCTCTTCCTGTCTACTGAGCAAGCAGAGACATTAATCGATGCGTGCGCGCCTACTGCGCTCCCCACATTCGGTTCTCTTTTGCAACTTCTGATTGTGTTCAGAGTGCCGCTTGCCTGCTGAGCATGAGAGGGAGTGGGGTGGGGTGAAGTGGGAAAGAGGGAGAAGGAGAGAGCCCTTCGTCCTCAGCACCAGCAGCCCCAACAGCAGTAAAATTTACACCAGGAGAAGAGGTGGGTGGGGACACACACACACACACACACACACACACACACACACACACACACGGAGAGAAGCAAACGAGTAAAATAGGAGGTCAGGCAGTTTACAAAAGGCAACATGAGCGTCCGCATCACCGGACAAAACATAGAAAAGCAAACACGCATGCACACCTCGAGCTTTGTCATTCTACTTTTCGCTTCTTGAGGGCCAGCAGCTCGCGGATGCGGCTCTGCAGCTTGTCCTTATCGTTGTCCTGCTTTGCTTCTGCACGGGTCTCTTGCTCGTGGTGCTGCTGCCTGGCGGCGGCGGCGACGCAGCTGTTCTGGTACTGCTTTACTCGCATGAGGGGGTCGTGCCGGCGCTTCTGTGCGAGGTTGAGCTCCTTTCGCAGCTGTGCCGCCTCCGCGCTGGTAACGAAGCCGGTAGCGGGTGCACGCCCACTCCCATTTTCTTTCCTTTGCGTCGCACCTTCACCCTCGCCGCTGCCATCGTGGGCGTTAGAGGGGCAGTTGCCGTTTGCGCCATCTCGTTGCCGCTTCCTCATGGGCGTCTCCGCCTCTGCGTGGACGACTGCGCTAGCAGCAGCGTCGGTGTCATCTCGTATTTCTGTTTTCATCACCCACGCCGGCCCGTAGGCCTCCTCTTTCTTGAACTTATTGAGGAAGCCATTTAGGGGGAACGACGCGCTGGTGGACGTCTCTAGCTGCACTCCCGGCTCGCTGGCTTGTGGCGACTGTGGTGACGCTACAGGCAAAGCCTTGGCTGCTTTGGCGTCTGCCTCGTACTCTGCGGCGAAGATGTTGCGGGTCTGCCGGTAGCGGGCCAGCTCGCCGCTGAGCGAGTCCACCGGGTTTGCCAGCATCAGCTCATCGTAGCGGCGTTCTTCCTGATCGCGCTGCAGCTCCTTCTGCCGCTCCGCCGCCTTCTCTTTACTGAGCTCGGCGTCTCCCTTGAGGAGCTCAACGCGACGTAGGTTGCGGTACGTCAGGGGGTGGAAGCTCTTGTTCCGATTGATATCCTTGCTGTGTGCGCGGTACATCTCTCTGTCAACGAGGGTGGTGGTGATCTGCCCCTTGGGTAGGTCGGCGCACGGGTGAATCAGTGAGAGGCAAGCCGTTCGGCCAGTGTATCTCTTGGGCCTTCCGCGACCTGTTTTTTGAAGAAGTGGAGAAGGCCAGAAGAATAGCCTGGCCCTTGGAGAGGGGGGGGGGAGGGGGAGGGGGCTCTACTTTGTCAGCTGCGTATACGTGACTGTGCTTGATGATACCCGTGTGAGATAGACAGAGAGAGAGGCAGAAGGGAGAGAGAGAGATAGAGAGAGAGAGGAGGAAAACGTTGGCAGTGATGTGTTGAGTTGTACACCCACCCACACACACGCGAGCAGAAGGCAAGAAGAGAGCCAAGAAAAAGAGCAGCAGGGGAAGGGGCGGTGGCGGGGGCTCAACACGGGGCCTCCACTTCCCCCTTTTTTTTCTCCCTCTCCCCCACTGTTTCCAACACAAGCCTCCACACCGCCAAAACGCATTGCTCACCGAGACAGGACCCGGGGAGACATGTTGAACGAGGCTTGCTTCTGCCCCCGCCACAGACACGTCTCGCTATCCTAGTTTTTGTAGACCTTGATCGCCAAACTGCGCCCCTTGGAGCGTTGCCCGAGCACGTCCGCAGCGCTCGATGAGACAGAGGGGAGTGAGGGAAAAGGAAACTAGCCAAGCGTGTCATGCGCATGACTTACTGTTGTTGTTCATGTCTCTGCTAGTCTTACTGGTTCAACCTCTGTGAACAGACAGGCACGCGCGCGAATACACACACAGAGGTGCGTCGTCAGCTAGCCCTATACCACACACAAAAGAGGAAGGGAAAGGAGGAAGCTCAGTGTAGGACGAGAAACTACCCCCCGCCTCGTTTGGTTGCTTCCCTGCCACGTCCCCACCCCTACTCTCTCCGTATCCCACCACCACATCGTCCTCTGCGCAGACGCGCGAAGGACCCTGCTCAGTCTCCCTTCGTTCCTCACACCCTGCTGTATTGCCGCCGCTCGTCACGAGAGTGTTAGTGCTGCGTGGAAATGTCAATGGGCTCGTAAGGTCCCGCATCTACGTAGGGCACAAAGTCTGACCTGTACTGCGCCGGATACTCGACATCCCAGAGCGTGAGGCCATGTACGGGAGCCGGCGGCAGACGCTCGCGTTTGAACTTCTTGCGCGATACCTCGAAGCCGCTCTGAAGGGCGTGCTGGAGCTCCTGATCATCCCAGAGGCCATGACCCCCAGCCTTCAGCACGCCCACCATATTGCGGATTTGATGGCGCAGGAAGGACTGGCCGACGAACCAGATAAGGACTTCGTCTTCCTGCCGCACCACCTCGATCTTATCCACTGTGCGAACGGTCGGGAGGTTTGTGCGGGCCTTGTAGTACTCATGTGGCTTCGCTTGATAGGTGACGACGCGCTGACCGTACTCATTGAAGGTCGGCAAGGCCGCAGCCCGCTCGAGCTGAGAAAGACCGCGCTCAATAGTCACCTTTGGCGCTGCTGGCGCCTCGCCGCGCGCCAGGCCGTGGCTAGTTAGTGGCTCATGCTCCACGCTGTGTGCCGAAGACACCACAGGTCCTCCTCGACTGCTTCCAGTGGAAGAGGCAGCAGCGCGCCGCAATGCGTTGGCCATCTTTGTGTCGGCGAAGAAGCCGTAGTCGTGCGTTCCTTCCATGAGACGTGCCATGCGCTGCATGCGTGGCACGTCGAGGTAGCGGTCGACGTGCCACTGCAACCCCGCATCAAACAGGGGAGGTGCGATTCGGTTCAGAATGCGGTAGCAGTACACCCGCCGCACCCCGCTGTGCCGGGCATGAAAATCTTGGTTATGGCATGGGTGACAACTCAGGATGGCGAGCGGCTGCCGACGCTGGTGCAGCCACAGGGTGGAGCGCTGCAGGATGGTGCGTGGTTGCAGCTCGACCTCGCTGGGCACGTCCACATGGCACGTCAGGCGGCGCACCGACACGCCTGTTTCTGGAATGACGGCCGCGACGACGCCCACCATCGGCACGTCCAGCGCGACAGCCAGCGCCTCCTCCAGCACAACCCTGGCGAAGTGGTGAGAGCCGGCGCCGTAGTCTGCCACGCCAGCAGTGGTGTTGCCAGCTGGTGCAGCATCCCTCTTTTTATTTGTCCGCTGCACAGATTTGTACCACCCGTCAAAGTCACTGCCTTGGTACTGCACATCGACCCGGTAGCGCGTCAAGCCGGGCGGAATGATCTGCTGACCAGGAACGTATCTCGCCGGTTCACCACACGAGTGAGTGTGCAGCGCATCGGTCGCACTCGCTTCACTGATGGCTGTCAACGGTGGGTAGTACAGGAAGTTATCGTCTAGCAATTCCTGCTCCAACACATCCGCATCTGTGGTGGCCACCAACGGGGTTGGCAACGTTGTATCAGCCGTGCCCGACGCGGCATTGCCATTTTCGTCCTCATCGAGGGCGTACTCACGTTGATTGGCTTTAACAGTGCTGTAGGGAGAGCGGACCAGTCGCGCGGACGCCGTTTCCTCCGTGTACTCGGGGCTTGTGTGTGGCTGTTGATGGTGCTCCTGTTTCCATTGTAAGTGCCGTGCGCTCTCAGCGAACATGTCCGTGAGCCGCGCCGATGTTGCGCGTCGACGAGCTTCAACATCGCGGGTCTTAGCCTCAACGATGGAGGCCACATCTGGGCTCGGGGGGCGGGCTGACGGAGACAACGCTGGTGGCGGCGGTGAGCTACGCGGGTTCGGTGTAATATCTGCGCCGCGGTGACCGCTGGTGAGTGAGTCAAAACGTTTCCAGCCTTGAAAGCCGCGGTTGGTCACACCTTCTGTAGCCGTCGTAGCCGCAGGGGAAGGCTCACTGCACCCCTTGCCACGCGCGTGAGTCTTCGTATCACTGCTCTCGTCGTCCTTATCATTGAAGGAGCCCGTAGTGCTCGTACAGTGGCGCTGAGCCACTCGTAGCGCGGAAGAGAGCGATGTCGCCGCTGCCAAAGCGCTGAAGCATCGGCGCAGACGAAGTGCACTGGGGGATGGTGTGAGCCTCATGTGTGCCACCGCAGTCGGCGCGTGCATGTCGGTCCCAGTGAGTAGAAGGCGTCAGTGATGCCGCCAAATGGGTCTCTCAGCAAACTGTATGCTGTATCAAGGAGGCTTGAACAGCGCTTCTCTGAGAGTGAGAGGAGTTACAGTGTGCGTGTGTGATTGCACGTGTGTGATAGACCACCACACAGTTACAACGAGAGGCAGAGAAGAGCGGGAGGGAGAGCGTTGTGGCAGGGTGAGGGATCAGGCAAGCAGAGAGGTGACACACGTGCAAGCAAGTGCACACATGCCTGTTCCCCTCCCTTTTTCCCTTTCTCCTTCTCTTTTTTTTTCATTCGAGGAAGGTGGTCGCCTATGCAGAGGCAGCTCACAACCACAGCCACTTGCACGGAATATCAACCGATTCCTCCTCCTCCTCCCTTCACTCACACTTCATACATCCTCGCTGAGCTTGCCACTTCTCCACAGGCCAAACACACCGAGTGGTGAGCCCGCCGTGAGCCTTGTCGTCTTCTTGGCTGTTGTTCGTTTTGTTTCCACTGTTGGGTGCATTGCTGCGGTGCTGCCCCCTTCTCTTTTTCGCTCTCCCTCTCCCTTTTAGAAACACCAGTCAGGAGGGATGGGGAGAAGCACACGTCCCCCCTTTCCACACACAAAGCACCCCAAGCCACAGCGCACTCAGCAAGAGAGGGAAAGATGGAGGAGGAGGTGAGGAAGGGGGAGGGAGGGCAAGGGAGAGAGAGAGAGGCGCCATTCAGCCAAAGAAGCAAGCAAAAAGGGAAACAACGCCGTCTACCCAAAGTGGGACACCCGACAAACCAAACGAAAATAGCATCACATCCCTACGCCATGTGGAAAGGAGAGAGGCGATAGGGGACTCCCTCCAAGACAGCGGATCCTACTCCATGAGGTGAACGGTGGTGGTGAACCGGAGGGACGAGGAAGAGAGGGCGGCGATGCACAGCTCCACCGGCAGTGTTTCGCTAAGGCCGTACATCGCTTTGCAAGAGTAACCACCTCAGAAGAGCTACCGTGATGAGAAGAGCAGGGTAGGGGTACTCACCGGCAACCACAGATGCAAATCAATGCACTAAGACACCCGCTCCTCCCCACCATTGCTCTGTTCTTCTCCCTCGCGCCACCCAGTCCTGCTAGTCCTTCCCCCTCTCATGCCTAGCCCTGTGGAGGGGACTCACTCTCTCTCTCTCTGCAGAGGACTACGACAACAGCCAACGCCGCCAGTGCCGCCACCACAGCCGCAGCCACCGACGCCAAGCATAGAACAAATAAAGAAGTAGACAGGTGTGTGAGCTCGCAGCTCTTTTCGCTTCATTTTTGCGGGAATGCAATACACGCCAATTCAACGAGAAAGTGAAAGGAGAGGGAGAGCCGGAAGGCGATTAGAGAGCCACACGATGGCGACGGTTGCTACTCTGTCTCCTTCACTCTCACGAACAAACAAATACCCTCCCTCCCCCCTACACCCACATACACACACACACACACATATATATATATATATATATATAGTAGATAGAGTAGACGAGCCTCGACACAGCTTCGCGCAGGCCCACTACGTTGTCACTACAGTGAAACCAACACAGCACTCACGTCGTTTTTTTTTTCCCTGACTAACTTCTCCGTCTTTCGTTGTGTTATTTACTTTGCGATAGAGCATGCCCTATACACTGTTCAGACGCCGCTTGTCGTAGCACAGCAGCACCGCCACAGCGGGCTTGGTGTGCCCGACAAAGCTGACAGACTGCGGACGCTCCGTCATGAGTCCGTTCCACATGCGCAGCGTGTTGTCGCTGCTAGCTGTGAAGAGAAAGTTGCTGCAGTCACTGAAGACGCCGTCCCAGACCCACCGGCTATGCCCAGAGAGCGGCTTGAGCGGCTGAAACTCCATGTGTGGCTGCAGCGACTCATCGACAACGCCGTCATTGAAACCTCGGATGGGGGTGCCTTCTAAGGAGTGGGTAGTGGAACCAGAAACGGTCGCGTCGGGGGCGACGGTGTTGCTGTTGTTGCCACCAGAGGCAGTGGCGACCGTGGCGTTCTCATTTGGGGAGCTATTGCTCGTCTTCGAGTCCGTCGTGCTGCCCAGCTGAGACTGCTGCACCTGAGCCGGCTGGTCGCTGCCGCTCCTAACGTGCGAGCCTGTGGTCGGCGCCAGAGCCTGCGTGGACGCAGAAGAGGGAATCAATGTGTCGCTGCACACTTCAGCCTCGTCAATTTTGTTGCTCTCCGCTTCACCTTCACCGTCGTTTCCAATGCCACTCGGACGCGTCGAGGCAGGCTGCGCGGCCGCGTTCGCTGCTGCCGGTGCAGAAGATTTCGTGCCAGTGGGCGCCGCTGAAGACGTCAGTCGCAGGGCTTCCGGCACCAAGAACCGACCGACTGAGTAGTCGGCACTGCACGTCACGAGCAGCTCCGCATTGGGAGAGATGAGGACGCGCAGGATGTACTTGTAGTGCGCCTGAATCGTGTTAAACACCTCCATCTCGAGCTGCTCGACGAGCTTCTCCACGGCAGAGTGTTGCGCTAGCTGCTCGTGGTGGGCGGCATGCGCAGTAGGGGTGCATCCCCCGGGGCAATTGCTGCGGCTGTTGAGGGAATTCTTCTGCTTCTCGACGTGGTCCAGGAGAACAGCGCCCATGCTGTTCGGGTGCGAGGCACCGCAGCTGGCACAGCTGTGTTTGTGCTCCGACTCACCGCCACCGCTGATGCTATCCCCACCCGCGTCCGAGGAGCGATTCGCGTTTGAGCTGAGTTCATTTACCACCAAAGCCGAGCGGTAGATGGTCTCACGTGGGCCGTGGTAGTTGCTGCTGGCCACCCCGCTCTCGCCGTGGGAACCAATGCCCCCTGTCAGTGCCAGCTGCAACGGTGTCACACCAGAGGTGTTTTCGGCAGCTGTGATTTGCCCATAAGTCCTTTGGGGCGATGTCTGCAGGGAGCCAGATGGGCTCATGACGCGCTGCTCGTGCCTCTCTTGTAGGGTGAGCTGCAGGTCTTTGCTGGTGTCGGCGCCGGTGGTCAGTCCCTGCGTCATCCTTCGACCAGACGCCGTGACCGCCTTGCTCCCGCGCACCGAAACATCACGGGCGAGTCGGATGAAATGCACCTTGCCAGCGTTGGTAGCCACGGCCGCCCACCTGCCAAGCGGCTCTATGGCAATACTGCGGATGGCGCTATAGTCGTTGGCGAAGTTGATGTCCTGCAGCGGCGTGCGGCCAAAAGCCTTTGCGCGCTCTTCCTCTGCTGTGGTCATCTTTGCAGCCTTGGCGCTTTGATCTTCCCCTGCCTTGGCGCTTCTTTCGCCCGCCGGGGTGTCTGGGCTGCACTCCGACGCCTTGTTCGGCGCAGTAGCTTTGTGGTGAGCGTGGCTCTTCATGTCCAGCGCGATGCTGGCGACGATGGAGGGGAGATGCCACATGGATACCTGGCCCATCTGATTCCCCGTCAACAGATAACGACGGTCTGGGGACACGGCACTGCAGGTGATAGCAGCTCCCGTTGCAATGTCCTTTAGGAGGCGCAGCGTCACCGCGGATTGGGTGTTGAAGAAGCGGATGTGCCCATCCTCGCTCGTCGCGATAAGGAGGAAGGCGGCCTCGCGAAGCTCTTTGTCAGTCATGACAACGGTATTGAGAAGCCGATCGTTCATAATAATCGATGATGCCGATTCAGCCAGTTGATGTATCGAGCCAGAGAGGCTGCTGCTCTGCTCATCGTTGTTGCCGTTGTGCACTAGTGGTACTGCCGCTAGACTCGTAAAGTTCATCGAACTCTGACTCTCGAACGAGGAGTAGATTGGCGGGGCCTGGCTCGTGCTGCTGCTGCCACCAGGGCTTGCACCACTGCCAGCCCTCGCGCCGCTGCCACCACCGCTGTGCAGGAAGGTGCCAAGGTCATACAGGCGCAGAGCCCCGAAGCCTGCCACGGCTAGATAGCCCGTATCAGGCAGCAAAAAAAGGCTGTTGATCTGGGAGTCCTGGAAGACAAAGCTCTTGACGGTACGACCCGAGGTAGCGTCCCAGAGTCGTATCTGCTTGTCATAGGATGCGGACACAACGACAACAGAGGTCATCCTTGTCGGAGCAGTTTTTCTTTTGTCGATACTAGTCGAAGTGACTCTGTGCGTGCTGATGTGCGAATATGTGTCGGTACACTAGTGAGAGCCGTCAGCCATCGGCATGCACCCCATTCACCCATCGCGGTCCCACCACACCACACATAACATACGTGCGTACGTTTCGAGCGGTTTGTGTGTGTGTGTGTGTAGGAGGGGGTAGGGTGAAGGGCAGAGAGAGAGAGAGAGGCAGGTGAAGAGACATACGAAAGTTAGAAAAGAAGCGCTGCACAGCTGACCATGACAAGAAGTCCCATCAGCGTACTCTTGATCCCGCACTTTACAAGTTGAGAGGCAACCCAACAGTAAATACAAAAGCCTCTAAAGAGAGAGAGCGCGTGTGCGTGTGCGTGTGGCAACACACAGTTCAATGTGCAGAAGCGGGCTGGGCATCGCTGTCTCATCATCTCTTCCCCGTGCCATTGCGCTTGTTGATGATGTCTCCCTTTTTGTGTGTCACGTGCGCACGTGGTTGGTTATGCTCCAGTCTTTGTGTTAGTGTGCAGTTCTCTTCTTGTCCCTGAGCTGGCGAGTCCTGCGTCTTCCATGAGGAAGGAGAAACACACACACACACACAGAGCAGATGTGTGCGCGGGTGCGTGTAGCTGTGCTGCGGAGTATTCGACAAGTGAAAAGACAACGGCTTACTTCAGAGCAGACATGCACCGAAGAGAGACAGAGTAGGGGGAGGGGGCGAGAAAGGAGAAGGAGAGCGAGTGAAGAGCAGGGAAAAGAAAGACAAAGAGACGCGACTGCGGCGTGAGCGCAGCGCTGCTTCACACTAGGCTGAGTACAGAGAGGCTCGGCGAGAGAGGAATGAACACTATCGACGGCCACCCCGGCGTGTTATCCTCGCCGCTCCAGTCATCTACCTGATGGATGCCAAAGGTGGATGTGCAGACGGAGCCGTTACGTGGGTAGCCATGGAGTGGGATGATCCTGCGAGCAGGCGCAGCCTTCACCCTGTATGGCGCCTCACGGCTAGCGGTAGCCGCAGAGACGGCATTCTGTATCAGTGGAACCGAAAATGTGAAACAGGTGCGCCTCGTTTGAGCTTCTGCACTGGAGGAGTTTATCGGCTAATATTGTGTGACGTGAGGGAAAAGGAAGGGGAGGGGGGGCATGAGAGTAGTGATTTGTTGGCGGCGGCAGATGGTGCGGCGGCTGTCGTCCATGTTTTCTTTCGCTTTTTTTTCTTCAAGGCGTAGCGCTCAGGGGAAAACCGGCAGGGAGGAGAGTCAGAGGAAGGCAGTGCTGGAAGGGTGGCGACTAGCTGAACGAGCGCAAGGCAAGCAGGAAAGAAGAGAGTGGAAGGAAAGACAATGGGATAGGGTGAGGATAGGCCATGACGTCTTTTATAGTAGAAAAGAGCTAAACGTAGCAGTGAACGATGAGGAGGCAGTGCTTAGCAGTGTCAATTTGGTAATGCGCTTTAAAGCTCGCCGGCGTGTGTGGGGAGCAGCAACGTTGTGGGCGTGTGTGACTTGACGGTGGGCAAATGAAGACCGCTACAGGAGGAGGTGTGGCTGGTTGATGAGAAAAAGGAGATCCACGAGAAAATGCGAGAGGAATTGTGCATGTTAACCCATACTGCATTCCAGCCATGAGGAGCAGCCGTGCTCGCACGTGGGGAAAAGAAAAGTAGCTGCAGAGTGGCAAGAGGCAACAGAAGTCATGAGGAAAGGAGGGGATGCAGAGGTTTCGCCAGACTTGTTGTACTTGCACTACCGCTGCTGCACGCCAGAGAACAACACATCCTCTTCACGACAACTACCATGCGTAGAGCGCTGTTGGCATCGATGCCCACTACAGCACGCACACGCATATATGCGTGTGCGTGCTGTGTGTGCGTTCAGCAAGGCTTCTCTTTTCCTACACCTTTTCATGCCTGCTGTTTATGAGGGAGAGAGGCGCATTGTCGATGTGCGTGTGTGTTGTGTTGTGTTTGTGCATTATAGTGAAAGAAAGAAAAGTAGGCCGAGCAGGACGTCTTTTCTTCCTTTAAGGGTGTCCATTCAACCCCCCACCTCCCCTCCCCCCGAACACGCAAGCAAAACAGACGCCCACACACACACACAGCCACAACTCACACCTAATGCCTCTGGGCTGCACCACGGCTATGCCAGGGAACTGAGGCACCCCCCCGCCCCGCCCAGCACCGTCTGGCGTCCCTCAGCCCAGCGCAGGTTAGATCCAGGGCTGCGCTCCACATCCTCGCAGCGCAGCTAACACCGGAGATAAGTGAGCGGGTGCGTGCGCTGGTTGGGCGGCCGACGCGATTCGTGGCGGGCTGGCACTAACGGGATCGTCCTGACCGCGCGTCTCTCCAGCACAGCGCCAGCCCAGGCTGCGTGGGTTCCCACAAGGAGTGGGCGCTGGGCCCCCGATGCCACGCGGTGAGGGGTGGCCGGCCATCATCAGGGATCCGCAGAAAAGAGAAGAAAAGGAAAGAAAGGCGAAGTAAAGAGGGTAGGGAAAGCGACATAACACACGCAGTGATGCCTCATCCGATGTCGAGGGAAACGGTGTGCGTGGGCAAAGTTTTCTGTAAGCAGACGTGCGGGTAAGTATGTCTACGACCTCGTTGCTGATACACCAACAGCAGGTGAAGGACATAGGGGAAGGCGAGAACAAAGAGAAGCGGAGGCTCGAGAAAGATAGGGTGTGTGCGCATTGGTAGGCGGAGAGAAAAGGGGTGGGAGATAGTAAATATAGGTCTAGGTAGTTGCGAGAGAGCGGACTGTTTTACGAGGTATACACTGACGGTAAGCCGAGAGGGGGGAGGGGGGGCTATAGGAGGGGGGTATATGGTGCCTATCCGAGCGCATGGGAGGAGTGGCCGGGGCACGCAAGTGCATACGTAGAGGGGGAGAGAGAGCATACACGAAGTAAAGGACGTCCTGACAGCGGAAGTGTGCAGTAAAGTAGGAAGACGACACATGAACGAAAACAAAATGGGAAGGGGTGGTACTGCCACGGAGGGAGTGGGGACTCAACCCTTGGAGAGGGTGGGGGGAGGGGAAAGGGGAATGAAAGGAGATCAACATTGATTCGAATCAAGAGACCATACCTACACACACGTACAACCTCACAGGCGGTCTTCACAGAATAGAAGGAGTGTGCGGGAGAAGGGAGAGAGCGCATACGCCCACGAGGCAACAACAACAGCAAAGAGGAAACAATACACTCAGAAAAGAAAGCAGCTGCGCAACATGCGGTGTGTGTGTGTGTGTGACGTGCCAGCGGAGATGAGTAAATCTTGGTGAAACGTTGAGCGCGAGAGAGGGGAAGAGGAATACGATAGGGAGGTGAAGCTGATTCGGCCTCATTCCCTTACCCTCCACACACACACACAGACAGACACACAGACAGGTACATACACATTTACATAGAGAGAAAGAGCCCTCCGACTTGTCATAAAGCTTTAAGAACCCCTGAGTCTGTCGGTGTGTCTCATCAATCCGAGACCGACGGATTCGTCGTCTCCTTTGGTGACTTGTTCTTGGACGCTTTCTCCTCCTCCATCTTCGACTTGATCAGCTCTGCCTCATCTTTACGGGCTTGCCGGCGCAGCAGCTTACCAGCCAGGTTACGCGGCACCTCATTGACAATGCGCACACCGCCGTGCAGTCGCTTGTGCGGCGGCATGCGCGACATGACGAAGTGGTACAGCTCGTCTGACGCACGGACGGCGTCCTTGGGAGGAACAGAGGGCTGGAGAGAGACAAGCGCACGCGGGTTCTCAAAGCTCACGTCGCGTGGGTCCGGCACACCAATCACCATGCAGTCCTTCACCCACGGGTGCGTCAGCAAGAGTGCCTCCAGAGAAGCCGGCGACACTTGAAAGCCTTTGTACTTGATCAGCTCCTTCAGCCGGTCAGTAATGACGAGCTCGCCAGACTCGACGTCGAACCTGCCGATGTCGCCGGTGCGGTACCAGCCATCCTGCATGCACAAGGCGGTGTCCTCATCGTGCAAATAGCCCTTCATAATCTGCGGGCCACGCACCCACACCTCGCCCTCTGCCCCAGGATCTGCGTCGATGCCGGCAGACTTGTCGGTGCCGCTCTGCTGGGTGTCATCAACCTTCACGATGCGCAGCTCTGTGTCGCCCACAAGCGTGCCGCAGGAGCCCGGCACCTTGTGCTTCAGCCCATTGGGCACAGTCACGGCCGGCGCCATCTCCGTCATGCCATAGGCCTGCGACACGGACACGTTGGGCAGCATCTTCTCCACTGCCTCCATCGTCTCGGGGCCGAGCGGGGCTGCACCACAGCAGAAGTGCTTTAGCGACGACATGTCGTGTTGCTTCACCAGGCCTTCGTTCTTGAGCAGCGAGATGAGAATCGGCGGGGCGACAAGGTTGATTGTTGCCCTGTACTTCTCAGACGCCTTTAGGTAGTCCTCGACGGTGTACTTGTACATGACAATCTGCATCACCCCGTGGGCATAGCCGGTGTTAAGGCATGCAGTGAAGCCGTAGATATGAAAGTATGGCAGGATTGAGATGCCCGCTTCCTGCGGTGAGAGCTGGAAGGCTGCCGCCACCTGCTCCGTGTTGGCGATCAGTGCTCGATTGGAC
This sequence comes from Leishmania braziliensis MHOM/BR/75/M2904, assembly GCF_000002845.2. NCBI lineage: Eukaryota > Euglenozoa > Kinetoplastea > Trypanosomatida > Trypanosomatidae > Leishmania > Leishmania braziliensis. The sequence continues at coordinate 499,003 of NC_009311.2, read as the reverse complement.
AACTTCACACCCTTTGACAAGCCACCCGTGCCGCTGGAGAAGGGGATGATAATGGTGTCGTCGAGGGTGGCGCCCTTCAGCCCGTCGTAGCTGCGCGGCACAGGCCAGATGTACCATTTCTTGAAGAAGTCCTCCGGGTAGTGGATGTCCACCTTCCTACCCGTATCCTTTTTCACCATCTCGACAGCCTCCTCAACCTGCTTGTGGAAGTAGCGCATACCGAGGATGACCTTGGCATTACTTTCCTTCATGAAGTACGCGAGCGTCGACGGCTCCGCGATGGCGTTCACCGGGGAGACGATGGCGCCGAGGCGCAATGCACCGTAGACCACAGGGCCATAAATGATAGTGTTGAGCATGCACATGCACACCACATCGCCCTTTCGGACCTTGGCGTGATGGTACAGCGCACGCGCAGCCCAGTCAGTGGCCTGGATGACCTTGTGGTAGGTCAATTCCTTACCGTTCTCTGCTTGAACGGTGGCGATCTGATTGGGGTCCTTCTCCTTCATGCGCTTCATGAGGTACTCGTAGAGGGTCGTCTCCGCGTTCACCTTCTCTATCACCGACGGAAGATTCGACTTGTAGATGCGCTTTCCCGCATCAGCGGCGGCGGCGGAGGGAGTCGAAGTCGTGGAGGCAAAGCGGACCTGCTGCGTCAGCGTCACGGCTACCGAGATGGTTCTCACGAACGGCGGCACGGTATGGGGAGACGACGACAACGCGCCCGGTGCTGCGGCGGCTATGCTGCGACCAGCAAGCAGGTTGTTGGTGTGGTGGGCTCCGCCATTGCCGCAGCGCTGTGCAGCAAGAGCACCCGCCCGCCGAATTGTATTGCGGAGCATGCGGATGGTGTGTGTGTGTGTGTGTGTGGGTGGGTGATGCGTCTGACTGTATAGGTGCCAGCAGGTTCACTTGGTACCGCTTTTCTCCCTTTTCCTTTGCTTGATTATGGCGCGACGCAGCGCTCGTGGCTGTCAATCGGAGCAGAGACGCCCAGGCGCAAAACCCACACACACAGAGAGAGACCCTGAAGAAGAGAGCAAATCAATGAAGCGGGAGAGAGAAAATAAAAGTGGGCTGAGGCAACAAAAGAGAAAGCGGGTCAACAAGAAGGGGAATGGGAGAAGGGGAAAGGAGGCGTTTTTCTTAGAAGCAGAAGAGAAATTCAGCGATGAATTAATAGCGAAAGCGTGTAAAGCGTGGGTGGCAAGGAGGGGCGTGTGATGGAGCGCTTGCGGTGGTAGTTTCTGTGCTTGCCTGTGCGTGTGTATCTCTGTATGTAGCGGCGCCGGGGCTGCCAATGACTAGCGGTGGCCCAGGGGAAGGAGAGGGGGAGGGGAGAGGGCTGATAGAAGGGCGAAAAAAAAAAAGGAAACAGAGGGAAATGCAAAGCAGCGGAAAGGCGGGGGGGGGGGAGACTTTTTATGCAGTGAGTAAATGGCAGATTGCGGTGGTGAGGTGGTGAAAGAAAGAGGAGGGAGGAAGACGTATCGAGTGATAGCGCCGCCCACTTTCCGTTGCCTTGAAAGGGGCACGCAAACAAGTCGATGGCAAGCAGAAAGAAAAGGAAAGAAGAAGAAGAAGGCAGAGTAAAGAGCGGGGAAAAGGGGGAAAGGAGGAGGAGGAGGAGAGGGAGGGGTGAGTGCCACACACACACCCACACAGACTGAATAGCTGAAATGGGATAGCCAAACAGGTAAACACGTTCCGACAAAGTGGGCACGAGAGGGGGGGGGGAGTGGAGGGGAGGGGCTGGATGGGGCAAATGAGAAGAGTAGAGAGGAGAGAGCGTGGTGTGGAGGTTGAGATGAAGAAGGCGTCAAATCTGCACTCTCAATATGTGATCGCTTTGGATGCGCGGCCACTCCTCGTTTTTTCTTTTCGTTTTTTTTTTTTTTTTTCGCCGCTTTCTCGCCTGAAATTCGGAGGAAGAAACAGGAAGGAGGAGGATAATGTATCTGGAGCCGGCAGGATGGTGCCTCCACGGGGGAGCACCGGCGAAGAAGTGAGTGGGGGTGGGGGAGAACGAGAACGTCGCAATACAGCTGAACGTGAGAGGGGCCTTTTTTTGGAGGAGGGGGGGGGAGCAAGCGGAAGAATGAAAGGTGAGACACCGAATCAGGCAAGCAAACAAGCAAGAAGTCAAAACACTCGAATGACGTAGAGAGAGGACGAGAGAGAGAGGGGTGGTGGTGGGTGGGGGAGGTAGAGGAGATGGTGAGCCGTAGGTGGTGGGGGGATTGCAGGCAATAACGCAGCAAAGAACAACACACAAACGATGGGCAAGGTGAGAAGAAAGGCGTAGGAGGGAGAGTCTCTTTCAACTGTTGGGCTAGGGGAGGGACGATGCTGGTGTATGCTGCAGTGCACGTAGGCGTTTCTCACGGAGGACGTCACCTATATCCACATGTGAATACTTCCGTTCCGTCGCCAGCGTGAGAGAGATCGAGAGGGACCGAGGGAGAGCGAAATGAAAGAAGGGGGAAGGCATTGTAATGAGGTCATTAGCGAGTCCGCGTAGGCGTTCCAGTCGATCCGACTAATGGGCGGTGTCTGTAGGGTTGGGCTACTTACACTGAGGTCCCCCCTGGAAGGGGTAGAGCGCGCCTCCGATACAGGAGGATAGAGAGGGGCATATGTTGTGTATGTGTACTGACAAGCGTGTGGAGCTACCTGTGTTCTTTTAGTTTGCTATCTCACCAAACGGAGACGTGAATGGGGCTGGATGGAAAGGACTTACTCTGGAGGCCCGGAGAGTGAAGGTAACGAGCGGGAAGAGATAAGGCCACTGGGGCCATTTCTTAAAGAAAAGAGAGACTTGAGGTAACACTGTCGCATAGAGGAGCCATCTCGTTTCCACTGGGTAAAGAAGAGAAAACTTCCTCGTCCCCCCTTCTTCTCTCGCCGCACCGTTGTGTTCCGAGAAATCCGCATGCATGCAGGTAGAAAAAACAAACAAAGCAAAATATATGCTGTGCTCCGCAGGGACTGGCTCACCCCCTTGCTGGCTTGGAAAGGAGAGAAGGGGGTGAGGAGGAGGAGGAGGGAGAGACGGCAGGAGTTAGTCACCAGGGTGCATTGCCCATGGCACACCTTCACACACTATATTTACATCTTCTGACTCCGCTAGTCTGAGATCAGAGAGGGAGGGGGAGACAATGAGGTGTGCGTGTGTGTGTGTGATGAGGAAGAGAGGAAGGCAGCTGTTAAGTTGAAGGGTTCCATCCCACTTTCTCGCCTCTTCTGGGCGATGTCTCCAAACGCGCTGGATGCCGCCAGGTAGGGGGAGGGGGAAAACTGAATTTTGTAGTCCGCCCTTACCGGGCTGCTGGCTACCTTTTGCGATGACTTCTACGAAGGTGCGGGGGACCACCCCTTCCGTTGTCCATCACACCTCGCCTGGTGGCTGACATGATGGGGACAGGCCGAGGGTAGGGATTAACTTGAACTCACAGACGATGCAGTAACAGCCACTAACATTCTCCCTGACATATAAGGGAGGAAGGAGAGCTACTAAGCCCCCCAGATATTCACCACCCGTATGTCGGGGACTGAAGGACAGCCGAAAGAAAATGGCGGAGACGCTCTACAAGAGAGCAAAAAAAAAAACACTGTAAATAAACGTCAGAGAGAAAAGTACTTCAAACGTCGTGGCTGACGTGTGGGAGATGTTCAGGAGAGAAGAGAAGAGGAAGGAATGATGTCTGCGCGTGTGGCTCCCCCAAGTTGAAGCGTAATACATCCCCTCACTGGAGACCACCCGTGACGAAACCTGCGTTTTCTTTTCTTTTCCTCTCTCAGTAGGTGTGTGTGTGTGTGTGTGTGCGTGTGTGTGGGTGTGCACGTGTTCCAGAGGGCAGAGCACCCGTTGGGAGTGCCCCGCATCTCCGATTCATGCACCTCTCTAACCGCGACGGCATCCAGTTCGCGAAGGAACGGTGGAGATCGGGAAAGAAAGAGACAACGATTTGTATTGGTCACGCTTCGCGCACGGTGCATTCCTTTGCCTCTGACTTCTTTGTTTATGTGAACCTTTCATGAGAAGGGAGGGAGGGAGGGGCGCGGATGGGGGGGGGGGTAAGATGAACAAGTAATCACTACCACCACCACGGTAGTATGACGCCCCCTGGAGAGAGAGAGAGGGAGGGAGTGAGCACCAAATCACTATTGCCGGCCTTTTCTTTGTCTTTGCTTCTTTCCTTTCTCCTTTCTCCCCCCTCTCTCTCTCTCTTTTTCTCTCACTGGAGTGAGTGCACATCCAAGCGGGTTCCACACCACTGCGCGTTCGGGGAGTGAGGAGAAGAGCGAAGTAAGTGGAAGGAGGCTGTTGAGAGGATCGACGAGACTGCCAGGCATAAAAGCGTTCACGATGCTGCCAACGACAACAAACACAAAGAAACGCGAATCCATGCGCTGTATCACGGACGTCGAAGAAACTTACAGTTGCCGTGTGCGTGTGTTTGCCCAGAAGTGCTGACGTGCCCATGAATACGTGCCACCGCATCCCGTTCTCCGCGTTCTTAGCCAACTGACAGACCAACAGTGAGAGGGGGAAAGAGAAGGCAATACGGTTCCGCACACGCTTAACAGAGGGGCACTGACACAAGTGGGGTATGGGTAGATTTAGATAGATATACATACATACATACCTGCACCCGCTCTTTAGAGCTAAACAGGGCTAACAGAGAGAGAGCCAAAAAGTTACACCAACCACGGCAGGCGAAAAGCAAAACCACAAACCAAACAGGGCGCTGACAAGGTGCCACACGGCTTGGGTTTGAAGACGAGAACACGAGAAGGGGTGGGGGGGGAAGGGAGAGAGAGAAAAGATACACTTAAGTAGGTAAAAGCGAGAGAGTGAGAGGACAGAACCCCGAAGAGGAAGAGGGTGGGGAAAGGCAAAACACCGGCTTTTCTTCCTTTAAGGGTGTCCATTCAGCCCCCCACCTCCCCTCCCCCCGAACACGCAAGCAAAACAGACGCCCACACACACACACACACACGCGCACAGCCACAACTCACACCTAATGCCTCTGGGCTGCACCACGGCTATGCTAGGGAACTGAGGCACCCCCCCCCCCCGCCCAGCACCGTCTGGCGTCCCTCAGCCCAGCGCAGGTTAGATCCAGGGCTGCGCTCCACATCCTCGCAGCGCAGCTAACATCAGAAATAAGTGGGCGCTGGGCCCCCGATGCCACGCGGTGGGGGGGGGGTGGCCGGCCATCATCAGGGCAGTGCAAGCAACCCCGAAGTAAAAAAACGACGAACACACAAGTACAGCAGGATTGAGTAGCGGTCAAGAAAGCGAAAACGAGGGACGATAAAGCTGAGAGAGCGAGAGAAAAAAAGCAAAAACACTTTCCACGCGAAGAATCAAAGGTGAAGAGCGTTAGCGGCGGTGTAGTGGGTCAGAGACACGCGACTACACAAACGCGCAAAGGACTTGTAGGATCGAAACAGAGAGAAATCAATATAAAGACTCGGAGTGCTAGGTTTCACGTGACACCCCCATGTATGCACGTGTGAGCAATGAATTAGCGGATACTGGTGGGAGGGGGTAACGATAGGCGAGGAGGCTGCTCTTCTAGTGATAGCACTTTGTGTGCAGCCGCTTCGCCTTTCCTCAGTCACATCAAGGCAGCTAACGGCTGAGCTAATCCTCGCCCTGCTGCTATTCACTGTTACTGCAACTACTGTTGCAATTGCTAGTTCTACTCTCGCTGCACCTCTGCTACAGTGACGCACCTGCCCACCCGCTCTCTTCATTTCTTCCACTTTCTCTTTCGATTCGCTTAGCTGCTTCCATCATCACCGCTGTTCTGCTCCTTCAGCAGTGCCATTTCCTTCTTGCGCACCTTACGGCGCAGCACCTTGCCGATGGCACTGCGCGGCACCTCATTGACAATGCGCACACCGCCGTGCAGTCGCTTGTGCGGCGGCATGCGCGACATGACGAAGTGGTACAGCTCGTCTGACGCACGGACGGCGTCCTTGGGAGGAACAGAGGGCTGGAGAGAGACAAGCGCACGCGGGTTCTCAAAGCTCACGTCGCGTGGGTCCGGCACACCAATCACCATGCAGTCCTTCACCCACGGGTGCGTCAGCAAGAGTGCCTCCAGAGAAGCCGGCGACACTTGAAAGCCTTTGTACTTGATCAGCTCCTTCAGCCGGTCAGTAATGACGAGCTCGCCAGACTCGACGTCGAACCTGCCGATGTCGCCGGTGCGGTACCAGCCATCCTGCATGCACAAGGCGGTGTCCTCATCGTGCAAATAGCCCTTCATAATCTGCGGGCCACGCACCCACACCTCGCCCTCTGCCCCAGGATCTGCGTCGATGCCGGCAGACTTGTCGGTGCCGCTCTGCTGGGTGTCATCAACCTTCACGATGCGCAGCTCTGTGTCGCCCACAAGCGTGCCGCAGGAGCCCGGCACCTTGTGCTTCAGCCCATTGGGCACAGTCACGGCCGGCGCCATCTCCGTCATGCCATAGGCCTGCGTCACGGACACGTTGGGCAGCATCTTCTCCACTGCCTCCATCGTCTCGGGGCCGAGCGGGGCTGCACCACAGCAGAAGTGCTTTAGCGACGACATGTCGTGTTGCCTCACCAGGCCTTCGTTCTTGAGCAGCGAGATGAGAATCGGCGGGGCGACAAGGTTGATTGTCGCCTTGTACTTTGTCATCCCCACCTGCGTGGAGGAGTGGGCAAACATGCAGTTCATACACGCAGAGAATCCTAAGGCGTGAGAAAGCAGAAGAACGACGATGACGTTGTTATCCGAGCCAACGCCGAACGCTTTGGCAGACTGCTCTGAAGATGCAATGAGAGCACGGTTAGTCAGCTACACACCCTTTGGAGCGACGCCCGTGCCGATGGAGAAGACGATGGCCACAGTGTCATCCAGCGTGGCGTCCTTCAGTCCGTCGTATTCTGCAGGGATCTCGGAAGCATCTGCCTTCGTGTAGAGCTCCTCTGGGTACAAGACATTTATCTTCCGCTCAATCTCCTGTTCAACTAAAGCCACGGCCTCTGCAAGCTGCTTCTGAAAAAAGCGCATCCCCAGCGCCACCTTCGCATTGTTAGTCTTAAGGTAATATGCCAGCGTTGACACATCAGTCATGGTGCTCACCATTGACGCAACCGTGTCAAGGTGCAACGTGCCGTACACCAGCGGGCCATACAGGATTGTGTTACACACGCAGAGGCACACAACGTCGCCCTTGCGTACGCCCTGCTGGTAAAGCGCTTTTGCCGCTTTCTCCGTTGCGTCCATCAGCTCCGGGTGAGTAAAGGCCTTGCCTGCCTCCACCTGAATGGCAGCTATTTTTTTTTTTTTTCGCGTCCACCGCTGCCATATGTTTCATGAGGCACTCGTAGAGGGTCGTCTCCTGATCCACCTTGCTCATCAGCGATGGGAGTTTTCGACTTGTAAATACGTATGCTCTTTGTCGTCGACGTAGGCACCACAAATATAGACAACCATCGCCGCAGATGCTGCTGTGTCGCCGTCACAGCATACACACAGACAAAGCCGCTAGTGGTACCGCTGCAGGTTTTTGTTCTCACATGCACCGCGCCGTCTACGTCCATGAAAGGCACCTGTACGTAGGTCTCACTCGCGGCACCGAGGCGGGTTACCAAATCGGTCACGCACATCCGACGTGCACCACAACAAAACATGACTAGGGACACTGTGGATACGCTTCACGACGCCTTTAGTTTGCACAAGAGGTGGACCTTTATTGGATCAGCAGAAAAGTAAAAGAAATATGAAAGGTAGGAGAGATTAGGGGGTGCCTTGATGGCATTCGTCCATGTATATATGGATACGTGTGATATATACAGATGAGACAAGCTGAACAGCGCGTCCGAGACGCGGCGGTGGCGTTAGTGGCGGCTGAAGAACGGAGAGAGAACACAAGTAAGCAAAATAGCAACAGGAAGGTCGTAGCCCCTGGAAAGAGAAAAACACAAGAAAGCCTTCAAATATCAAACGTAAGCGAAGCAAGAGAGAAAGGGAGAGCGAAGCAGCAACAGTAACATGGGGAGAGGCGAAAAGGATCCTAGAAGCGGCTATCTATAGCAAAGAAGAAACGGCTAAAGAGCAAAATAGGGGAGACCTGAAAATGAAGTTTGTATTCACAACGTCCTGGGAATGCGTTTTCACCTTCTTCAAGAGTTGCTAACGAGCGAACAGCAAACAGGAGGTGAACGCAGTATCACACTGCAGGGAGGAAGACACAACAAGAACTTTAACACCTAAGAGCGTCTCTTTGCGTATACATGATAGCTGTAATGCACTGATCTCACAGAAAATGACACAATTCACAATAAAAAAGTGGAACAACTGTAATCTGAAGATATAGGTAGAACAAATAAAACAAGCATATAAGAGAGTGAAGACGAGAGAAGACAAACAGGGAAGCGATGTAAGTAGCAATAATAAAGAGTTGCACAAAGCACAAGCTCCACACAGTAGAACGATACATACATATATGCTGGAATTATAATACAATATGACATCCATAAGGGGAGCAGACCGCATTTTATGCGTGGGTTCACCACACATGACATGAGCGCTGCGTCTTCGCATGCGAGCTATTGCATTAGGACAACACGATAGGAACCATATTGCTACACGCATCTTATACATACCCAGCATGCACCGCTTCCCATCACACCTGCCTCCGTGCCTCCTCATGGGCTTTAAGGGGTATATGAGAACACAAGACACAAATAGAAGAACACACACACATATAAAAGGAAATGACGGCCCACTGCCATGCTGCTTTTCTAAGCAGCCCCGTGCGTGGCAAATGATAATAGCTGCAATACGAGTCGAGTTGACGGGTGTGAAGAGGGGATGGGCATGATGCACATACACAGGTAAGCAGAGAAGCGCACGCCGTGCACATACTTCCACACATGCGCACAAAAATTCCCATCTTACCAACACCGCCGCTTGCCACTACGAACACGAGCATCATTAGTCGCAGCTACAGCAAAGTGGGTTTATCCACTAGAAGCCCACACAAAAGGCGACAAAGAAGAGACGTGGCGGTGGTTACGGTTGTTACATTGCGGGTGTGTGTCTCTGCGTGGACCCAAGTAAGCTTGAGCGTAGTTTCCAGTATTACACCGTCAGCACATGCCACAGCCGCACGTGTACATGCTGCAGGAACCCCGCACATAGATTGCGTGGGTGTCCATTTTTTATTTGTTGCTGTTGAGAAGCGTAAAGCGAAAAAAAAAAAGAAGAGAGATTGGGGACTGATCTCGTGATGAAAGCACTCTCAGCTGCTTTGTGGTCTCTATTTTTCATATTTAAAGTTCCAAGTAAGACTAACAAATAGAGGCACATGCGCAGCGCATGGCATTAATGCAAAAGAGGAGATAGTCCTCACCCAAAAAGAGAGAAACATACGCACAACTTCGAAAAGCGCGAGACAATAGGCAGAACGCCGGCCATGCTCTTTGTGTGTCGGCTCTGCACTCTCCTGCGGCGGCTCGGTGCGACGCGCATTTGAATGTTTTATATTGTTCTGTTCCGTCTTTAGAGACTCCATTTTGGTAAAGGCGCGAACAGCTGCCCAATCTAGTCATGTCCAGACATAAACATATGCAGTCCGTGCGACCGTATCTTGAGAGAAAAAGGAGAGAAGCTCCCTTCGCGGAAGTGCCGATGCACGAGACAAGGAAGGCGTCACAGGAGGGGAGAACATAGAAAAAGAAAATCAAAAAGAAAAGGTAAGAAAGGAAAACTTAAAAGGACAATGAGCAATTGTAAGAGAAAGTGCGTTGCGTCCTTGGCGACAGACGGGAGTGAAAATGAGGAAACAAATAAGGAGAGAATTACTTGATATGGCAGCATGAGCTAAAAGAGAAAGCATCGGATGCAGAGGAAGGCAGTGACAACTGGCAGCATTTGCACAGCGGCTTCCACCGGCGCGCCTGTCAAAGCCATGCGACCCCCCCCCCCCCCCTGTGTGTGTGCGTCGGCCCGCGCGCTGGCGTGTGGGTGCGGGGCCGCCGCGCACGGCCCCTCGCGCGCACGAGCACCAGCCCAAACCCGTCGCTGCCGCGCCCGCGCATGCCGGGGGCGGCGCGAATCCCCACGCGCTTTCGGGCAGAACAGGCGTCACGCGCCCACCCCCCGTGCAGCGTGACTCCTGCTTTGGCCCTGGCGCGTCAGCCGTGCTCTTTCCACTGTTGCAGCGCACGCTCGTGGGGCACACGGCGGCGGCGGTGGCCTTTCCCTTTGGGGGAGAGCGGGGCATCATGGGGGTGGCCGTGGAAAGAAGAAAAGCGAAGGGAGGGTGGGGCCAACTGAAATCGCAGCTGTTTGTTTCGTTTCATCATTGGGGTGTGTGGGGAAGATGTTGCCGAGAATGCTCTTAACAGGGTGGTTTTCGTGGGGAGTGGGGGGAAGAAAAACTGGGAGAAACTGAAAGTATTGTGCGGGGAAAAGACCTGTCGGTTGAACAATCGACGGCACGTGATGCCAAGTCGCGCGGCTAACTTGTACATGGCCTCGGGGACCGATGTGGTAAATGTTTTGTGATGCGGAGTCTGAAACTAAACCGGCTGCTGCACAGGTGCGGTGGGTGTCAAGTGTTGCTGTCGGCGCCGCGCTCTCACTGGGGAAAATGAAGCGAAACCCCCCTTTACGCGAAATGTGCATGCCGAAGTTCAATGCTGCTGCGGCGTCTTACCTGAAATGTGGGGCGGGGATTGCCTTTGGCGGGGAAAATGCGCGTGTGTCTGGCGTCGCTTTGCTCTTGGGGCGATGCTCCGTGGGGCCAGTGGGGGCCCGGCGCCTGCGCCATGGGCAGGCCGCCCTTGTTTAGTGGTGGGCGTGGGGCCATCGCCAAAAAGGGGGGCCTTCCCTGGGTGGGTGGGGGGGGGGGGGCGAAACCCGCGCCGATGCTTTCGGGGCCCGTTCGCCAAGACGCGTTTGAAAGTGAAGCAGGAAGTCCGGACTTGTCAATGAGGCGGTGAGCTTGAACATCTTGTGTGCCCATCGCTGCGCAACGCGGGGCGGTGCCGCGCGCGCGCGGTGGGGGGCGGGCGGTGGCGAAGAGAGGGTGCACAATGTGCCCCCGCCACGGGCATCCAAGCATACGTGTGAAAATCCCAAAGCGCACACATTTAAGCGGATTGGAAAAGGGGGGGGGACGCAGAAGATCGCACACATGCGCGTGCGTCACGCCCGTCAAGCCTTCAGGGTCCTGCGCACATTAATTGCAAGAGACGAGCGGCACGCGTGCCAAGTAGCACCCAGCGGAGAAATTGGAAAAAAGACAAGGCACACGTTTCGGCCAACGCGTGGAAATGGGCAAGTGGTAGAAGCACTCAACGAGCATAAACGAAGAAAAGAACAGCAGAAAAAACACAACAAAGCAACTCCAGCAACAGAGGAAAGTGTCAAAAGCGAAGGTGCCTCGCCAAAGCGGGGAGGTAAAGGGCAACAACACCAATACAACCTGATCGGCACACACAAGAAAAGCAAACAAACGAGCGAGAAGGGGAGGGGGGAGGGGGAAGAGCAGGAAGGAGAAGCACAGACGTGGATGAAAGGAAAAGTAAAATGACTGGAATACGCCAATCAACCTCACTAGCATTGCACACCCGCGCACCATTTTTATGCTTCGTTTTCTTTTTCCTTCCCCACGCCTCAGCGAGAGTGGCGTGGCGGCCGTTCCGTTGCCGCGTTTTTTCTTTTGCGCTTTTGGCTGTCGACTAGGTCTGTACATCGATGGGGTCGTCAACGCAGGTGCCATCTGTCCGAGAATCCGCGTCCGTCTTCTTGTCTGTCGTATCCTCCGTGCCGCCCTTCAGCGAGGGCTGCATATCGTTGCACGCGTCCTCTACAGACACCAGAGATGCCTCGCTGCGCGCATCATCGTTAACATTGTCTGTGCTGTCGACATCTGCCTCGTGGCCGACTGAGAGGGGGTGCTCTGCCGCCACTGTGCCGACATGGTTGTCGGGCAGTATGGTCCGACTCGCGGTGAAGTAGCCACCAACGTAGTCGTTGGCTGTCTGCCGTGCGGAGCGGAAGGCGTAGACACCGATGCTGCCAAGCGTCCGCAGGACGTCGGGTGTGTGCTGCGCCGCTGCGGTGAGGGTATGCGCACTGTACCCTGGCGCCGCTGCGACGTAGTCGGCGGAGCGCTCTACCACGACGTGCGACATCAGCTCCACCTGCTTCTTGAAAGAGTCGGGCTTGTTCAGGGCGGTGGAAAGCCGACACAGCTCCTCGGTGGTCATCACGTGATAGTAGTAGAAGCCGTCATCGAGGATGCACAGGTTGGCACTTTTCAGCTGCTGCAGCACGTTGTTGCGCCGCGCACGTAGGCAGTTTTGGTAGCATGGCGCGCAGACGCGGACCCACTTGTGCTGCCTCGGGCGACCATGAAGTTGGTCGACCGCGTCCGCAGTGTGTTCCAAGGACGGGTTGCGCAGCTGCCTATCGTCGTCGTCCAGCACCGGAGCAGTGTCTTGCACCTCCGCCTCTTGCTCCGGTTGCAAGTGGGGCGAGTCACCTGTGCCGCCGTAGCCGCGACGCGGGTACGTATGCTCGTCGAAGCGCTCCTCCACCAGTTCATGTCTGTCGTCGGCAATGATGTGGGCGGTGTACTCGGACTTAATGATCACCCGGTGCTCCACGCCGACTGCGGCGCGCGCCGAATCCTGTGGCGCCGCCACGTAAGACGTGTCCTGCTTCTTTCCAACATATCGGCTACACTCGGCGCAACACAAGCGACCGCAGCGGCGGCAGTGGTGGCGACGGGTGAGGTACGAGAAGAGTCGCCGACAGCGGTAGCACCCACGGCGCTCTTCGTTGCCTTCCCACCGCTCGTGCTGTTGAGCGTGGCGGCAGAGGAGGCGGTCTGCCTGCTGCAGCAAGAGGCCGCGGCGGCTGTACAGCTTCGCGACGCGCCAACTCAGTCGGCGCAGCTCCTTCTTCTCGTCTTCCGTGAGGGGGGGTGGGCGCGGAGCGCCCGCGGGGAGGGGCGTCCATGTCTCCTGCGGTGGCGTGTCATCCACCATGATCGGCGGCGTAACGGTTGACGAGGAGAGCCCCGATTCAGGTGCAGCTGGTGTGGGGGTCGGCAGCAGCGGGGATCCTTCTAGCTGCGGCGTGGTCGAGCCGAACGCAGTCGGCGTTACCGAGAGAGGCTTTGTGGGCGACGTGAGCTGTTGCTGCTGCTGCTGTTGCTGGAGCGATATGCGGCCAACCGTTGAGGTTGACGGTGGCAGCGAGAGCATACCTCCGTTGTCGCTGCGGGCGTAGGGGGTGGTGCTGGCAGGAAGCATGTTCGGCGTCGTCTGCACCGAAGGCGGCATCGATTCGGGCCGAAAGCGCGCCGCGTACGATCGCCGAGCCGCCATCGAGCTGCACGTGAGTAGGCTCGTTCGTCCGTCGTCATCGAGCTCGTCCTCCTCAAAGAACTGCAGCGACGGCGGCGGCAGGCACGGCTGCAGGGACGGAGTGCTCTGGGCCGTGGTGGAGCGGGAGGAGCGAAGGGTGCCTGCGTCGCACCATTCTGAGTCGTTGTCGAGCATCTGCTGCTGCGTGTAGTGCCGCGCGCTTGCGAGGCGGCTGTTGATGATGCTATTGCGTGGTGAGGACATGACGCCACCTGGGTCCTGCATCGGGTTTGGCTGTCGCGGTGACTGATGGCTGTCTACGCTCGTCCTGATCGCATCTACGTCGCCGAGGGTGCCTTCGGCGCTGGGCAAGGAACCGGCAGCGGCGTAGCCTTGAGTGTTGCTACTGCTATTGTGCAGAGCACTGCTGCTGGCCATGGTGTCCCTCTGGCGATACACGCAGGATGGTACGGAGGAGGCGGTTGTAAATGCAGACGTATGCTTTGGCAGAAGTGGGGACGCCGGTACCACCTCGCTGACATCATCCCCGTTCAGCCGAGCACGCTCGCGCAGCACGCACAGGCGCGCGACGCGGCGCCGCAGAACGCGTACCAGCTGTGTCAGCCGCACATGCAGTCGCTGCATCTCAGGCAGAACGCCGGTCATCACGTGCGATTCGGGGTCGAGCTCGACGTAGAAAAGTTCCCCCGCGTCGTCGGTAGCAGGGATCCCAGCTGTGGCGATGGCCTCGGCGATGACCGCGTCGTCGCGCTCCGCGTCCTCGTCGCCGTTGAGAAGCGGCAGTCTTGCCCTATCGCACGACGCGCAAGCCGCAATGTCCCTTTCCATCTCCGTTGTCGCAGTGGTCACGTTTGTCACCGTCAGAAGACCCGGCGCAGGAGACGTTTCTGATTCGCTGGGCGACGACATGGAGGAATGCGATGGCGCAGGCGATGCGCTCGTCACCCCGTTGGCGTTGACGCCGCCGCCGTTGGCCATGTCCTCGTCAGCATCTCCTCCGGCAAGCGACGAAGCGGTGCGCTTCATCTGCTTCGGTGAGGAGACAAGGCTGGCCGCTCGCCCCTCTCGTCCGCATGTGTTGTGCGGCGCCGAGAGCTCATTTGATGCAACGCTGTGGCTGGTTGCACTGCCGTTGCTATTGGCGAGGTTGTTGGTTTCTGGTACCTCTTCTCGCCAGTCCAGCAGAGGCGCTTGCATCCACCGCTGTTTATTCTTGCGTCGGTTGGAAGGCATGTCGCGCTCAAAGGTCCTGCGCACACGTGCGTGTTGAAGTATTGAAGGGGGAGGGGGGGGGGTGAGAGAGTCTCTTGACCTCAACTCTGCCCTGACAGAGGGAAACGTATCACACAGCCCAGAGTGAGTGAGTAAGAGAGAGAAAGAGAGAGAAAGGGGCGGGCAGGCA
>NC_009311.2:463628-484102 GCF_000002845.2 Leishmania braziliensis MHOM/BR/75/M2904 | reverse complement strand
CCGACGACGTCTTCGGAGCAGCGGTGGGGGTCGCGAGATTGAGTTTACCGACAGCGGCGCCGAGTCACTGGTGGAGACGCTTTTTTCGTCATCGCCCACTGCCGTCTCACCATTGTCGCCATCGCCATGACGGCTGAAGTACGCCTTGGGCAGCGCTGGCGACAGCGGATGGAGGTTGTAGACGGCCGCCACCGCTATGGCTTTCACCTTTAACAGGAGTCGCGCGAGGGAGAGGGCGACGAGGTGGACAGAGGAGATCTCCTTGCGAGAATTCGACTCCGCTGATTGCCGTGGTTGTGTTTGCTGTTGGCGGTCGGCTGGAAATGTCTGGGGCGGCGGCGAGCGCCACTGTGCTGCTTCGGATGGCTGAAAGACACTTTCGGCAGCGTGAACTGAAAAGTCCAAAGGCTCGTCACTCTCCGCGTCCCCGTACGAGGCGCTAACCGTCGCCCTTGCTGGCAGCAGCTCCGTCACCTTTCGTATCTCGGCGCACCGGACCTCGCCACAGCAGCAGCAGAAGCGCATTTCGCGACTGCCTATCAGATGCTCCTCCGCGAGCAGCGCTGTTAGGGAGCATGTCACATCCTCTTCCTGCTGCCCAGAGCGTGCCCCGGCGCTCGACAGGCTTTGTGCGTCATTGAAGTCCGCGTCTCTCCAGGGGGCCGGGCAGGCGGCCGAGGGCTGAGGGAGAGAGACGACAGCCGGTGCACGCGGAGTCGCTGCGGGAACGTTGCCGTCATCTCTGATGTTTCCCAGGGGCGTGGAGAG
Organism: Leishmania braziliensis MHOM/BR/75/M2904; assembly: GCF_000002845.2. NCBI lineage: Eukaryota > Euglenozoa > Kinetoplastea > Trypanosomatida > Trypanosomatidae > Leishmania > Leishmania braziliensis. Next base: position 483,334 of record NC_009311.2, on the reverse strand, counting down.
CTGCGGCGTGTCGGGTGCGGTGACCTCTGTGGGTGCGCGTTGACAGCGGCTTGACAAGTTGCTGCCACCTGCCGAGACCTCGTCGTTGCCGAAGGCTTCCTCACCTGCGCGAAGGTCGAACACCTCAGCGGAGAATAGCGCGCCTTCGCACCGCTTTCGCCTTTCGCCGACGCTACCGACACTATTGCGATGGATCACATCCTCAACGGTAGCACTCGTGATACGGCGCATCACGCTCAACGGAAGCTGCTGCTCATGCTGCTGCCTGTTATTGGACGAGGCAGCCTGTGACAAGTACGAGTCCGATGCGTCGTTCACGCAGGAGTGTTGCTGCGCCTGCCGCAGCGGTGTTAATGTTGGCAGTGAGGACGCCAATATAGTTGTCGTGGCTGTAGCAGGCGCAGCAACGCCGCTGCTACTGGACGAGGAAGAGGTGTAGTGCGAGGCACGGTAACTGGACTCTGCACGGCCGCATGGTAGGTGACTGTAACGCTGAGGCGTCGACTCCGGAGGGGAGCTCGAATAAGCGTAGGCGGCTGCTTCGCGGTCGCTAAGCGCAGTGGTGAGGTCAAATCCACCTGACATGGCATGGTCGTTGTTCGTCGAGTAATAAGAGGCTCTTTCGTACGGGGCAAGCTCACCGCATGCCAGGCACATCCACACCAACGAGGTGGTGTAGGGGCGCGGGCACGGCAGGCAAAAGTGCTGCTGCGTCTGAAGCTCCATCCTGTCGACTCGAGGGTTGTGTGTGTGTGTGTGTGTGTGCGTAGGAGAGAGGGGGGGGGGGGACGGGGCGGCGCGGGGCGGATGGGTAAAGAGGGGGATGCCACAGCACTATTGTGGCGCTCTGTTTTCCGTCTGCGCTCCGCCCCAACCCGCCAAAAAAGCGAAAACTCGGCGGCAGAGTCGAGCCACGTTAGAGTCGTGGGAGAGGTGCAGAGGGAGAAGCGCTTGCCCAGCGATACACAGTGGCCTTACACGCAGCGCCACAACACGAACCCAAGCATACAGGAAAACAACTCTGCAGAGCAGATGAGGTGGAGGTCCGAATGGAAAGCGCGACTTCGGCAAAACACGTTCACCCCACTCATGAGCGAGCGAGGGACGAAAAGAGGAGCGAAAAGAGAGTCAGTAAAGGAGCTCCTGCAAGAGGTGGTGCGGTGGTGTTTGCAATGCGCGCCCAGGACACCACGCAGGCGCCAGCACGTAGGGGCACAAAGACTGTGCCAGTGGGCCGCCAAAACGAGTTGAGCACCGACACCACGAGTGAGCAGCAAACAAGAAGGCGTGCGGAGCGTGACACGATGTACGTGTGACGCGCAGTACAGCAGGAAGATGGAGAAGGGTGAACGAAAAGGGTGAGAGAAAAACCAAGCTGGTGGTGGGGTGTGTGCCGGGGGGGGGGGGCGTCAATGACGCGTTCGTTGACCGGCCCTTGTCTTTGTGTGGTGGTGAGTGTGGAGGTGTGATGAGGACGTCGTCGTACAGACACACGTGCTGCACCTGCGCCCAAGTGCGGCGGGAAAAGTAGACAAAGAGGGAAGGGAGCGCCACTGTAATGGCCAATCTAGGCGAGAGACAAGAGAGAGAGAAGGAGAGGACACAGGGGTGGCGGAGCAGGAAGAAGAGAATCAGCCCACGAAGAGGTACACACACACCTCGGGGGGGGGTATGCAGTCCAGGGTGTGAATTATTTCGTGTGGACAGGGATGTGCGTGTGTGTGTCACCGCAGCAAGCAGTAGAGCAAAGACGTAAAGTCGTGCAGGGTGGGAAGGAGAGAGGCAAAGAAGGCGAGAGGGGGTCGGGATGGCGAGCACCCGTGTAAACCTTTCCGCATTCGCGCAGACTCGCATTTGATCCTGTGCCGTGAAATCGCTTGTGTATACCTCAGCAAGAGACATCACGCTACGTGGAAAATACCGTGACACTTAAGTCCAGAGAGAGAGAGAGAGAGAGAGAGAGTTCCCTCCGCCCTTCACTTTTCCCCTATGCAAACACTACAGGAAAGACGAAACCCATGTACATCGAGAGGCACACTTTACCCACTGTCGTGGTCGTGGCGGCGGCGGCGGTGGTGGTGGTGGTGTAAGGGGTTTGGTGGAGGAGAAAGGACAGGCAAGGGTACCTCTCTCCCTCCCGCCCCCGTGGAGAGCGCAACGACAACTTCTGATGGCAATCGACGCGTCACCCCCCAACCACGTGGCACGTGAGTGGGGAGGGAGGAGAAGAGAAAAAAAAAACGATAGCAGAAAGGAGCGAATACTCTCTCTCACCCCGTCTGCGCAGGGTACACGCGCTTCTTCTTGCTTATCTTTTTCGTATAGTTTCCCATCGATGGTTCGTTTGCACCGCTTGCGGTGCAGCGGCCTCTGCTTCAGTGCCGCGCAGTGCCGCCGCCGTGTCACCGACCTCCACAACATCGTAGTTGGGGGTGATGAGGAACCCCATCTGCTCAGAGAGCTGCGCGCCCGTTGCCGCAGTAAAGCGCTTCAGCAGGGCACGCATGAGGAATTGTTGGGCCGCTGTGGCCACTCCGCCAACTGGCTTTATCTGGTCGAGCACCGAAGGTTTCGCTGCCTCGTCGTCATCATAGCCATCGTCATCAGTGTCTTTCGTGTTCTGAATCCTCTCCTTTTCGTCCTCCTGCTTGTGGGCGGTCACCGCGTTCGTGAGAGGTAGCCCCCAGTATTTCTTGTCTGCTCGACTGCCAGCACCGTGCAGCTTCGAGGAGCGCGGTGCTCGTTCTGGTAGCGGCCAGCGACGCGCTACCCACTCTTCTAGTCGCGCCGCCATGACAGTTGGCGTGCGCGCTGTGTCAGAGCCCAGTGCTGCCGTCGATGTCCCCAGTCCACCCCTTTCTGGCGCTGCGGCGGTTGGAAGCGATGCTTGGCACGACTGCAGCACAGGAGAGTCCACAGGGATGAACGGAGGCACGTTCAGCAGCGCCACCACATCTGTCGCAGTCAACGCGGCGTCAGTGTTGGCATCTGAGATGACGGGCCTGTTGCCAAACTGCTTCCAGCGTGTGTCCATGAGCTGCACCGCCAAGCCCCTCATTGTCGCGGCCGCCGACACGGGAGTCCCACCCGCGCCGCCGCTGCCGATGCCGGAGAGTATCATTGGAGTGAGGGACACCAGCAGCGCCGCGTCGCAGCGATGGTCTGAGGTATCGACCAGTGCCGACGACAGATCATCCGAGGCCTTGCGCGCTAGAAGAGAGCGTAGTAGCGGCAAGTCGCTCGGTGGCGCACCACGCGCGCTGCCCCCACGCTCGCGTCGCGCGGATGACCGATGTGGAGGAGCAGGACAACGGCCAGGAGTGTCACGGACTGTCAACGCAGGAGACGCGCGCTGATGCGGCGCGTCGCTGCTCATTGCTTTCGTGAGTTGCTCGTTAATGCCAACATCACCGCCGGTGCAGCGCTTAATGACGGCAGGCAACTCGCCGACAGCGTCAGAGCCCTTTCCAAGAGACATGCGAGGGGACGTGACACTTCTTCCATCATTGCTGGGGCTGCAGCCGGTGTTGCCAATGCTGGCACTACGTTCACCATTGCCCCTCGCACTGCTGCGCGGCTTGCTGTTCTCGTCGTGGGTGTCATCGCCGCCGTTGTCGTTGTGGAGGATGCCCACGGCGTTGTCGGTGCTGGGCAAGCTGAGCGGATACACAATAAACCGCTGACACTCGAGGAGGAACACAACGTCCATGTGCGACAGCCGAGGAGGCGATGTAGGCGCTCGCCTGCACGACCCCCAGTCCTGCGAGGCCGCCACTGGGTCGTTGACGGGGGAGGCAGAGGCGAGCTGGCGGCCCTGCTGCCCCGGCAGCAATGCAGCACCCATCGACCCACCCAGGGCCGGAGCGCGAGGCAGCACAACAGTGCTAGTGCGGCTCCTCGCCGGCTCTGGTGTGGTCTTTGGATTGCCCATCTCCGGTGGGGTGCCTCCCGGCGTACTACCGGAGCGCCACTTCCCCCCTTCGTGGTCCTGTTGTTGTTGTTGTTGCGTTGCGGGCTTGCCAGTGACCGACAGCGGCAGTAGCAGACGGCTGTAGGCGCTTAGGCCAGAGGCATTGTCGTCACTGTCACCGATGGTAGCAACTTCCGTGCCGCCTGTGCGATGCGCGCGGGCGGCGCCGCTGTTGTCGTTGCCGGCCGCTGCTGCGGGTACCGACGCCGTTTGGAGCTCGCCGTAGAGGCGGACAAGCTCATCCTCGAAGGAGCACAGAGCGAGGTGCAGCAAGCTCACCTCCTCACTGAGCAGGATCGGAAGAACACCGGCGCCAGCACCGACGCTGCCACAGGCGCCGCTCTTGTTTCGAAGCTTCCGTCGACCGCGTGACGGTGCCGTGGTAAAGGCGGAGGCTGGCAGTCGCTGCGCTTCAAGGGCGTTGTGATACAACGCCATCTCGCTGCAAGGCGGGTGCCGCTGCAACTCCCACTGCTGGCGCCAGTGAGCCGTTACGGCTCGCATCAGGTAGAGCAGCCTGCCACCCCTCGTCCCCTTATCTGCTTCACTGTTGTTTCCACCGCCGTGTGCGACACTTGTTTGGGACTGAGCGGAGACCTGCTCGAACAAAAGTGCCCTGGCGTGTTCCTGCTGTTGGCGGCGCCGCCGACTTACCTGCAGCTGTCGTCGCTCCGTGCTGATCATGGCGGCGACGTAGTGATCGCTCGGTTGCTGTTGTTGCTGCGCGCGGGTTGGCATCAGCACGTCATCCTTGGTGAGATTCCCATCCACAGCACCGGCATACTTGTGGCTTTGGCCATCTGTGGTCCCTGAGGCAGTAGTACGCGCCAGGGCAGTCGCCACGGAACCGGCTGTGGAAGCCAGCTCCGTGCCGGTGGGGTCCAGCAGCTCCACAAAGCTGTCAGTCGCCAGGACCAGGCGCGGCACAGGGAAGAAACGCAGGACCTCGCGCTTGCGACGCATTGTCATCCCCCTCCCGGACTTCCGCTGGTGGTTGGCTGCTTCGTCGCTGTCGTAGTCGTCCACGTCCGCGAGGGTGTAGGCCTCCCGCACATCGCCATGCCCTCCGCGGCCGCCTTCTTGTTGGGAAAAGATGACTCGCCGAAAGACGTGGGGGTTTGGACGGTACGTGGGCGCCACGCAGCCGTACCACTCGAGCACCTGCAGCATTGTTGGGGTATAGGCGTAGTCAAAGGCGGTCAGCCCGTGCGCGTTCACGCGAAGCATGCACCGCAGGAACTTGCGCGGTACGGTCCTGACGTACCCTGAGGAGGAGGAGGAGGAGAGGCGAGAGTGACGCCGTAGCTCATGGCTTAAACGCGTGCTCCGCTTCTCCCCGTCAGGGTCGATACAGCTGCCACCGCTACCAAGGTAGCAGCCGTCACCGTCGCCGAGATCGTCCTCGCTGGAATTGCATGCAGCCGACGCGGCATGCTGGTCGATAGGGAAGCGGCCCGGCCGCCCACTCACCGGCTCTGGATCGAGCTCATTGGACACAAACCAAAAGTGGCAGTACTCAAGGTAGTACTCCGCCAGCTGGCACTGGTCGTGAAGGACAAGCAGGTGGAGTAGCGTGTCTTGATGTTCCCGGGTCTGGTAGTGAAGATTAAGGGTGATCTCTTGCTGTGCATCTGCCTTACGGGAGTACTGCTGCGGCACCGCTGGTGCTGCGTTGCTGGGGGCGACAGTGCCGGCCAGGAAGAGGTCAAGTACGGGCACCGAGAGAGCCACTCGCTGGTCCAGCAGGAACATGATTGTCTCGAGCGTGGCGCTGGAGGGGCGAGGCGAACGAAGCAGACGAGTCGAATGTAGCGCCCAATCGAGCTGGAGGTACATGAAATAGGTTGGCTCTGGTGTCACTACCGCCGGAGGCGGCGTTGGGCTGAGCGGTGACTGCCCTCCAGTTTCCTTGCCCGCAGCCGAGGCCTTGATGTATAGCGAGGTCTTGGCCCGCCCTCGGCGCTGCACCGCCCGTCGCGTAGTAGTCGTGTCTGCGATGGGGATTGACGTACAACTCTCTTTACCCGGGTCGACATCGCCCAATTTGGTATTTCTGGTGGCTCTGTCAGGAAAGGTGGCGTTGGCGCTGCTTATGGGGTCGTTGCCGGTGGCGCGGTGTAGAGCGGGCGGCAGCAGCGGCCGTGGCGGTGCCGGTTTGCGATGCAGCTGCACCCCTACTCGTGTACTTGGCGCGGTGGCCGCATCGGATGTGTCTGCGCTGGCGGAGGACACGGCCCTCACGGTGCATTGAACCATCGGCAGCTTCACTGCGCAGGCATCCGCGCCGAGGCCCCACATTACCGCTGCTACGCGCCGACGTCGCTCTTCGCCCGGGGCGAGACGATGGCGTCCGTTTCGCACGCAGCTTTCCATGAAGCACAACTCAGCGTCCGCCACGGCAGCGGCATTCTCCTTCTCGTCGTTATCCTTGCTCGTCTTGAGCTGCAGCTGCGGTGCGTCTATGCGTGATAAAGTGCTACTACGCTTGTCAGGTGTCTCTACCATCTTCACAACCCTTGATGTCGACGCCTGCGTCGCCGCTGGCGAGACGGGCGAGGTCGGTGTTGCCAGTGCCGGTGCGGCCGACCAAGCCTCGCCGTTCGATGAAAGCGTGGTGGATATGGCACCAAAGGAGAAACTGTCCTTCTTTGCCTTCTGCAAGGTCCGCATGAGCTCCTCGGCTGCTTCGGTCGCTGCCGCAGCGGGGGCCACGATGTCCGGCGCATGAGACACCCCCTCCGGCATCCCGCTCTTCACGTCGACGCGGTCATAGCGCATAGGGGTCATCTGCGCGCGCACCTCAGGAGGCGAGGACGTGTACAGGAACCGTAGGGTTGCAACGCTTCCCGCAGCAACAGCGAGCAGGTCGACATGATGCTCTTGCAGCGCCTCTCGCCAGAGCAGACGTTGCAGCCGCTCGAGCACGCGAGTTGCCTGCGACGTGGTGCTCACGCCAGCGAAGGACGGGTAGCTATTGAGAATCTTCGTCGAAACCACCTCCATTGCATGCGCGCTCACGCCCATAGACGAGTAAGTCCTTCCCAAGGTGCCGGTCGACGACAGCGCATGTTGTTGGTATTGGGTGTTGGTGATGTGCTTGAGCACGACGTCTGGCAGGCAAGGTTGCAATAGGTGCTGCAGTACGTCCTTGTCATCGTAGCGCACGGCTAGCTCGATGGTGTCCCACAGTAGCGTGCCCGACAGCCCATGCGATGGAGACTGGGTGCCATCCATCAATGCAGCAACGCTTCCCTTTTTATGTAGTTCGTGTAACGACGACGATGGTCGATTGCTCTTGCTCATGAGTGTCTCGGCTACAGACATGGACATGAGCTGCAGGAAGAGGTTCGTGAGGCGCACGACGTGAGACCAGTTCGACATCGTCGATGCCACAGGGCGCGCTCCTGCACGCTTCCTTTCCACGCTGAGCGACCTCATTGAGCTGGCGCGAGATTGTTTCTGCGGTAGCAGCGACAGCACTGCCTGCGAGCACTGTGCATTCACACTAGTGTGCGACGCCTTCAACTCCTCTGCGCTGACCTCCCCGCGGACAGCGGCGCGCATGACGAGATAAATCGGCACTGCCGGCGCCCCCGGAAGCACGACGCGCAGCAGCTCGTTCCACATCTTCGCTGTCGCTCGCACGGCGGTGTCCAGTTGGCCCGTGAAGTGAGCATACAGCAAATTTGTCCAGAGCGCGTTCATGCAGTCAGGGGTCATCAGGAAGTCCGACGCGACATCCACGTTGTCCATGGCAAGCTGCAGCGCCGGCAGAGGGTGGATGTTCGGGTACACCCACCGCAGAAAGGCTCGTCGTGCGGGCTCGTTCGGCATATGTGTGAGCATGACACGTATGGTTCCGATTTCATGAGCAGGGTAGTAGACACGAGTGGCGAGCAGCACACGTACCACGCCGTCTTCCAGATTCGTGCGCAGGGAGTAATTAGAGGGGATGGGCACCTCGGGGAGATCATAGACGCCAATGCCGTCCTCACCTCTCGCCTCGGTGCCACTGTCGTCGCCTCCCTGAAGCATACTGCACGGCCCGTGCGAGCTGTGCCACAATTCATCTTCGTTCCGACTGTGATCGTGAGAAGTCAGAGATGCTGCTGCCCCGCTCTGTACAAGGATGGAGATGAGCGGCGCATGAGCGATCTGTGCCGCCAGGGAAAGCGCGGTCTCTCCGTCACATGAGGGTCGGAAGAGTACCGAGCGCAGTGCATGCCCGGCAGCCGTGGTTGGCGCTGATGCCGCTTGCAACTGTGGCACCGACGGGGATGACGGCAGATGTTGTACACCATCGCAGAGCATGTGCACCAGCGCCACGCACGTGTCGATCAAGAGACGCGCCTCTGGATCGACGGCCGGGCCCCCGGTGCACGGCGGCTTATTCAGCATACTCAGCGGTAGCACCGACGACGCGTCGGTGCCGCGCACTATCATCGACGCATAAGCGCTCCCGCGCGCCCCGCGTGGGATGCTGCTGGTCGTGGCACCACCGCCATTTCCACTTCTCCCGGCGAGCAGGCGATCGCGCGCCTTGCGCAGCAGTCGTGTAGCGGCGCTGTCCCCGCTTAGGGGGTGCCGTGCGCTCACCGGAATCGCCGTCACACCAAAGGCGCCCACAAGTCGGAGCAGCTGCACCGGTGTGTACTCTACACACGTATAGAGAAGGACGACGCGGTAGCACAGCCTCAGTGCCGCGATGAGTTGCCTCTTGACCGACTCGACTGAGACGGACGGCGTCAGCGGCAGCGTCTCAGTTTCTCTTCCCGCGAGATTGTCTGCCCTCAGCGTGTATCCGGCTGTCAGGGCCTGGTGATCTAGCTTCACCGCTCCTCCTTGGGTGGCGGCGCGTGGCAAACCAGCTATCCTCTCGACCGAGGTGAAGGTCAAGAAGGATGTCGAGGACCCCGCCATGAATTGTGTCGAGGCCTGCGGTGGGGGGGAGCATGACTCTGCCCCACCGACGCTGCGTGGAGTGGCTATCACGGTGCTTGGATATAGGAGCTGCTGCTGCTGCACCTCGTACCACGCACACAGGGCATCCGCTTGGTCGAACACAGTGCAGTCGTGACCTGCGGCGGCGCCGACGCCTTCCATGCCCGCCGTATCGTGAGTTTCATCGCTGTGGTTGTCATCGTGCGCGTTGCCACCGGTGCCTGCGGCCCGCCGGACTCCGTGTGCAGATCGTGTTGAAGCTCTTCCTGTAGGCGCGAGCCGCATGCAGGGAAGACGCCGCCACTGGCACAACAAGTAGTGGGGGTGACGCAGAAGCTGCTGGTTGAAGCACTGAGTCTCAGCGCTCGCCTGTGGTCCGGCCAGACGCCTGCCGTCAAGGAGCGTCCCAGGGCGGTGCTGCGACGCCGGTGCACACCCCAGAAGCGGAGCACGAAAGCGGAGGAGCAAGTCGATACACCGCTGCCCAGCAGACCCGCCAGCACTCGTCCGCACTGACCGCAACGATGCCTCCCTTGGGGAGAGTAGGGAGAAGGACGCTTGAGAACCAGCACTATACGGCCTGTCCTTGTCGCTACCGGCGCCCTTGCACTTGGCTACGTAGCTATTGTGCGTGACAGGCAGATCAGCGGCGCCGCTGCCGGCCACGGCGAGCAGCCAGGCATCGCTGCCGGTGCTGTCAAAGAGCCCGTTTGTCTGAGCACCGTGCCTCAGCAGCAGGTGCACCATCGCCAAAGTCTCTGACAGCGTAGGTGAGGTTGCTGTCGCGGCGCCGGAAGCCGACGAACCAGCGGAGGCGGTGAGGGTGTCAGAGGCTACAAGCGAGTCGCTGCCGGAGGCGCCGCTGCCACATGTTATCGCTGCCACAATGCGCTCTTGCAGGGCTGTGCGCTCATACGGGTCGAGCCACGCGGGTTCCTTGTAGTCGACAAGAGCAGCTGCGGGGCTAGCCTCTGTCATTCTAGCCACGCCTGCACTGCCAGCGGAAAAACTGTCTTCAACGTACTCGCCCGAGTGCGAAAGTCGGGCCGAGGCGCGTGTGTCGCACTGCTCTCGGAACGTCATTTCTGCAGTCGCGGCTGTGGCGGACGTTGCGTCGCTTCCGGCCACCAGGAGCCTCTTGACAGTGTGCGTGTTGCCGGAGCGGACAGCGAGGCGGTATGGAGTCCAGCAGAACCACACGGCGTCATCCTCCCTGCTCTTGCTAGCACCGCCATAGTCGCCACGGCCTGGGCATGGAGGGCCCATTCCGATCATGGCACGCACGGTGTGCGCGACGACATCACGCACTCGCGCAGCCTCTTCCGCTTTCTTCGATCCCTGGTTGGAGCGGTTGGCCTGCTGCTGCTGCTGCCGCGGCGGCGGCGGTGCTGCTGGTCGAGCAACGTACGTGTACATGCCTTGGGCCGGCGCGTACAAGGGGTCCAGGTTGTAGGTCTCCACGAGGAACGCGGCAAGCTCGGGGAGGTTGAGGGTGGCTGCCAACTGCAAAACGGTGAAGCCCATCGGGGTTGTAAAAAAAGCCTCATTGCCGCTAACGTCGATGGAGTTGTGAGAGGGGTGTTCACCTCTCGTCGCCATGGTCGCCTCAAAGTCGGCCCCGCTGTCCCTGTTCCACGCCGCACCCTGCTCCACCAAGTCCCGCATGCTCTGCGCCTTCACGGAGCGGGGGAGCGCCGAATGTGAGAAACTGTTGCCGGTGTCGTTCAGCGTGGCCGAGGGTGCCACTGCGGCAGGTGCACTCACTTTTGTCTTTACGTGTGCTTGCACGATGCTCTTGATCTCCTCGATGGCCCTTGCACCACCGTGAGAGCGGCCGTAAAGGCGAATCATGCGCGCCATGTTGAGACTCGCCGTTTTGCGATTCAGCGTCGTCTCCAAGGCGTTGCGGTAGTGCTCCGCCTCCTCTGCTGCACTAGGCCCCTCAACAGAGACAGCGCAGGGGCTTGGCGCGTCCACCTGCGACGTCAGCGTCGGTTGCGCAGCCGTACCGCGTACGCCACTGCGAACGGCGGCCTTGGAGACGAGCAGCATACGCGACAGCCAATTCATTGGAGTGACCTCGAACTCGCTCTGCGGTTGCTTCTTCTGCCGGTGCTCGCCGCTCTTTTCCATATCCGGCGCCAGCTGCGAGCAAGTGGACTCGTTGGCACAACTGCACTGAGGTCGATGACAGAGCGATGCCGCCACGCGCTCGCGCTCGGCAGACACCTCACTGAACATCCACTGCTGAAGGCACAGCCACACATCGCGGCAGAACACGACTGCCCGCGTCGGCCCCACCACCGAGCCAGCATGTTCTTGCAGGTAGCCAATCAAAAGCTCCGAATGCGCCATAGCCGTGCCTCGCTGCACCCCTAGCGCGACGCTTTCCGCCGCCACGTCGCTGAGGTATAAGCACAGCTCCGGGAGCGTGAAACCGCGCAACAGTACGCGCAAGGCGTCGTTCGGCGAGATGGTGGGGCCGGCGGCGCGCGTGAGCAGCAGGCGCACAAACGAGCCTCGATCATGCGACATGGCATGGCTACGCTGCGCGACGTTTTCATTCAGCGTACTCGCCAGCGCCTGGTCGCTGCTTTCATCGGAAGCGATGGCTGGGTGGACGTCACCGTTGGAAGACTTGTTCGTCAGCAGCATCACGGGGTGCCGTTTGTCTGTCTGCTGCTGCTTATACAGCCGCACCGACTCGCGAAATACATCGGTGCAGGGGAACAGGCTGTGCGGGGCAGACAGCATCAGCTGTACCACCGAGTCAAGATGCTTCTTGTGCGCCTGGTGCAGGACCAGGCAGGTGCCTTCGATAAGGGGACCACCAACCTGTGAGGGCGCCGACGCCATCGATGAAGGGGCCAATGCAGCGGCGGCTGCGAATGCACTGCGTGGCGCCTCCGCGGCATCCGCTGACGAGATGGAAAGCGTGGGACCACCTCCACCACCGAACACCGCCCCGGCGACCCCCACTTCCCGAGTTTCTGCGCTGTCGATGAGGATGCTGACGAGCAGCTCAGCCGTCTCGGTCTGCTCATATTGCACAGCGACGAGCAAGGCGGTCTTGCCCTGCTTGTTCACAGCGTGCATGGGCACCATACATATCGCTGTCTGATAGGCAGGTGAGGTGCGTAGAGTAGAGTGCAGGGTTGCCAGTCGCGTCACCTCCTCTTCGCTGAACTGAACCAGCATGTACTCCAGCGCAAGAGCCAGCCCGCGACTCGCGGCCAGGTGTAGAGCGGTGTTTCCATGCTGATCGATCGCGCACAGATCTAACACTGGGCGGCCGCGGCGGAGTTCGTCCTTGCTATACTCGAGGATGCGAAGCGCTGCCTCTTCCTGTCCATTCACCACTGCGGTGAGGAGCGGAGTGTAGTTTGTGTAAGCGGCCGAGATGTTCAGCTCAGCGTGCCACGACTGCAGAAGAGCGCGAATAACGTTCAGTTGACCGCGCTCGCAGGCGAGGTGCAGCGGTGTGCAGTGAGTACGCTCGTGAGGCATGTTCACATCCATGAAGGGCATCTTATCCCTGTTTGCCGCGGAGACGGCCGCTGTTGGCCGCGGTGTTGAGGTCAAAGTTTTCACAGCGCCTCGTTGACTGGCGCCAAGCCTCACGTGCTTTGTTGCTCCCGCCGTTGCGACTACCGCAAGAGTCGTCGGTGGAGCCTCTGCCCCGCCGCTTCGGCCTTTACACGCACTGAGAGTGGCCGTTTTCCTCGGTCGGGTGCCGCTGAGCAGCGTCAGCGCGGCCGCCTCGCTACCGAACGCGATCGCGAGGTGCAGTGGGGAGCTTCCTTCGAATCCGCTCTCCGCGTCGATCCCGTCGCACTCCAGGAGACGCTGCATGACGGCAGGCATGTTGTTGATGGAGCACCAGCACAGCGCCGTGGCGATGCCGGCATGATTCAGCAGAACGGGCGACGTGGCGTACACAGAGGTGCCAGCTGCCGAGCCAGACTCGTCACCAAGGCTGTGGGGCTGCAGCAGAGCCTCTGCAATCGGTGTGCATCGGTTCGCGCAGGCAAGTTCGAGGCTGAGCAGCCGCGTGACGCGATCCATGCAAGCTGGCTGCGCGCCCAGCTTCAAGAGGCGCATGGCGACGGCGACATTGTTGCGGCGGACCGCAAGTATCAGAGCGGTTTCGCCAGGCGGGCTTTGCAGGTTCAGCGCATCGACAAGGAGCTCGCGGCTCGCCAACGACCTCTTCCGCGCTTGCGCGTCACCCTCCGGCAGAGCTACCTCCCGTCCATGAGATGTCAGCGAGTGCGGTGGATGTACTGACACCGCTTTTCTCTGCGACTTCAGCGTCCTTGTATTCGATGCTGGCGCCACACAGAGAAGGTCGTAGAGGCAGTTGAGCAGCACCGTTACGCAGGTGGTTTGCTTTCTGAGACGCGCGTTCAGCGCGGACATGCGTGCCTCCTCCGTGTCAACGTCGACGGCATCACCTTCGTCGACACCCTCGTCGTCTTGGTCTCCATTGTCAAGCACCACGCCGAGAAGCGCCACGTGCAGCGGAGTGTAGGTGGACCTTGGGGAGGAGTAGATGGCCGAGATGTCGAGAAGAGCGCGCTGCTTTTCATTTGTGAGGTAAGGCACTGCCGGCGTCACGGTCGAAGCAGCATTGCCGCCGCTCTTTATCGTCTGCTCAGCTGGTGCAGTGATAGTGGTGTTGCTGCTGCAGCTGCCGCCCCCGCGATTGGCGCCGCTTGGCGACGACGACTGGGTCGTCTGTGAGCGAAGTCGGTAGTTGCGCAAGAACATGGCGTTGGCCTCCGCGTAGCAGTGCTGCAGTGCCCTGCGTGTCTCGCTCTCGATCACAAGCCCAAAGTACAAGAGAAGCTCCTCCACGGGAACGCGCTCCAGCAGTACTTGCACCACTTCCATGTAGCCGAGGGCACACGCTGTGTAGAGGGCGGTGCGGCGCTGCTGAGACTGCTGCTGCTGCTGCATTAGAGCAGCACCAGCGTCCTCTTCGCCAGCCCTGAGGCCGCAGAAGCACGTGAGCGGGTGGGTTGCGATGACGTACGCCATGGTTCGCTGCCGCGACGCCAATGCCGCGCAGAGTGGTGTGAGGCGCGCATTTTCTGGAATTATATCGTGCCAATACACGTTGGCCATTTGAAATGACGGCGTCTCGCTGGCGCCACCAAGCCCGATTCGCCGGTTTCTTCGACTCCGTCGGCGCTGCTGCTGCTGCTGCTGCTGCGCGCACCTGCTGCGCACCTCAGCGTCGTCGCCGTCGGTCGCATCGGAGGAGGAGGAGGACAATGGATAGAGCTCGTGAGGGGGACAGTGGCAGCTGTGCCGGTAGATGCGAACGGGAGGGTAAAAGAGATCCACGGGTTCGCTCTTATTGAAGGCGGAGCTGCTGTCGGCTGACGTGATGGCAGCACCGCCTGCAGGAGTGTTCAGAAGACTCTGCACCTGCATTAGAGCAGCACGTGCGCGGCGATCGCGCGAGCCGGTAAGCAACACGGGTGAATGTGCCGGTGGTGCTGCACCACGTGACATCATTGCGCCGGCATTGTCAACCTCGTCCTCCTCATCCACTGCAGCTGCGCCATCGTCGTGGTAGAGGCTGGTCAGTTCGGGCTGCTGTCGATTTTTGTCGGTGCCCTTCTTCGCCGCTGCGCGAAGCGACACGTCGGTGAGCACCGACAGCATCTGAGTGAATTTGACTGAGCTATCCAGCAGCGCAATGGGCTGATATGCCTGGGACCGCGGTGCCGCTGACTGCGGTGCCAGCGCGCCGATCGGTTCTCTGACTCGCCGCTGCTTCGACATGTGCGGGGCACCCGTGGCAGACACAATTGCGTCAGTAGACGTGACCATCACCGCTTGGTGGGGCGGTGGTGGTCCGAAGAGCAGCTCGGCCACGTCGAAGTTGAAGCGCAGAACTGCATTGGATACGAATAGCGGCGAAGACGACGACAATGCGCTGTGGAGGGCCTGCGGGCTTTCGCCTCTCCCTTCGCCTGTCGTCAGTCCCGACTGCTGAGCTTCCTGCTGCTGCAGCTTTGCCCACTCGCGCGTTTGATGATCACACCAGCTTCTCCAGCCACCGTCATTCAGCGACAGGGTGGCAGCTGGGTAGAGGAGAAGCGGCAGCGCCGATGTTGTAACTGCGGAGGCTTCGGCTGCACTGCTGAGGCGCAGGCCCAGTGTAATCTCCTCGAAGTCGGTGTAGTTGTTGAGGCGCAGACGCAGTGTGTCCGCTGATGGGTCAAGCAGCAGTCCCAGCACCAGCGTGGCCGAAACCTGGCTGCACCCGCGGGGAAACGAAAGCAAAGATGGTGAAGGCGGCGGAGGAGCAGTTTCTCCACTCGGGGCCGTCTTCGCGTGCTTGCTGGCCTCATTCGCCGCAGCAATCTGCGCCGCTGCCGCTTGCTGCCGCTGCTGATGAGTCTTCGCTAGTGCTATCGCCACGTCATCGCGGCAGGCTTGTGTGATGGTAGGCAGCCACACGTTCGTGCTCGCCGCCGCCGCTGGCCGCCTCCAGCGCGGAAGTTCCAGCCGCAGGTATACTGGGGCGGCGTTGACGCAAGGCTCCGCAGCATCCTCGTCCAAGTGATGGTGTGGGACCTGCATTGCCGTGATGGCGCGCACACTATTTTGCTGATGCTTCCAGAGGCCCAAGTAAAGAACATCCATACCGACGTCGTCGTCGCTCGGTGCTGTCGATGCCTGGTCGGTGGCCATCACCGCTTCGTGAGCAATCACCGACACCGACACGCCCGCTGACCAGGCGCCACTTCCGTCAGTGCTGTTGCTCCCGACGGCAGCAGCAAGGTCAGAATCGTCGCCGTTGCCACCCTTCTCCATATCTTTTGCCATGCTCCCGGCGCCGCATTTGTGGCCAAGATGGGACACCAAATACGAATGAGAGGGGCCGCGCATGCACCCGTTCGCCTGAGCGGCGGTGATGGAGTCGCACAGCCCGACTACCACACAATTCTCGCATAGCCGGTACGCTGCGTCCTCGGAGAGAGGGCCACTTGCGCCATGCTCCACCGCTTTGCTGTCGATGGTGGGTGACGTTGCACCGACGTAATCAGCCGCATACAAGGCTACAAGGTACTTCACTGATAGCTGGACTTCATAGTAGAAGCTGGGCTTGGTTGACGGCGTCGGAGCAGTGCGGGCAGAGAGACTAGCTCGCTCCGCAGCTGCGGCACCGTCATCGCTGAGCTGGTGGTGATGGTCGACCGATCCGTCTCCGTCGTCGTCGTCAGAGATGCTCTTGTCTGAAGCCTCCACCGCGGAGCTACCGTACAAGGTGCGCAGTGCACGTCGCTGCTTCGCATCTTGCGCGGCTCGCCGCACCTCTTCTAGCGGCATGGAGAGCGAGTAGCGAAACTGAAGGGATGAAATCACGCCTGTGACACCGCACGACTGCCACGGGCTCACGAGCCGATGAAGGCGAGTTTCGTGGGTGGTTCGAATGCCCGCCTTGGGCTTGTTGGCACTGCGGGCGTCACGCTTGAGCGCACTGCTGTTGCCGCTACCGTGGTGCTCATGCGCTCCCACGAAAGTGGCCTGACCGACAGCAGGGTACGCGTGCCAAGAGCTGGCCGTCATGTCGATGGCCGTGTCAGATCGCATGAGAAGCGCCGCGATGGGCCGGCTACGCAGGGGCGGCGGGCTCGGGCTACGGTTGAGACGGTCGCGCAAGCGTTCGTCGCAACGTCTATCATCTCCTCCGATCTCGATCAGTGCCTTCGCCTGTGAGGCGAGAGGGACGAGTTCCTCAGCGGACAGCTTCGCTCCTCCCTCGTTGCTGGTGTCGCGTGCGGTACTCAATGCTGTTGTAATGGCGGTGGTTGACTGCAGTGGACCATAGCTCCACGCATCTACGCGCTGCAGCTGCGGAGTGGTGAAGGCTGGGCACATCTGGCAGCGCAGCGGGCACACTGCAGTGGCAGTGATAGCGTCCAGCTGATGCTGCTGCAGCACATGTGCGAAGGAAGATGAGGTCATCACTGCAGAGGAGAATGGCGCTTCTTGGTGGTCGGTGCGACCGTTTGTGACAGCTGCGTCTTGCAGCTGTTGTGGTGAGCTGGTGTGCAGCCAGGTCATACTATTGCCGCTGCCCCCGAATCCGTCCGTGGCACTTATGGCTGCGGATTGAGCGTCGCCGCCACCAACCCCGGTCGTCGATGGCTTGACGTTGCCTAGCAGCGCGGACCACCGTAAGTCCTGCTGCTGTCGTTCATACTGTAGCGTAGCGTTGCGCAGCGCGAGGAAGAGTCGTAGGCTGTGAAGAGTTCCATTGAGAAACACTGGCGGTGGCGCGGCGGCTGCTCGGGACGCGAATGACATCGACAGCGCACCTACTGTGGAGACACTAGTTGACCCGGTAGTCTCCCCGCCGTCATCGTCGTCGTCGTCCGCGCCGTTGGCGCCCTCCTCCATACTCTTTGTCCGAACCTCGCGTGCTATTGTCGTGCCTGAGGTCACCGTCGTGCTGGTGTGGGTGGACGCCGACGACACGGCGCTGCTGAGACGGCCGAGAGTGGCCAGTAGCTTCTCACCCTCTGCGTTCATGTCGAGTAATTGGGCTCTGTGCAGCGCTGCAAGGGCGCACTTGTCGGCCTCGTAGTCACTGCCGCCGGCGATGGTGCTGATGCTCTCTGGATTCATGGCGTTCCTTTCCAAAGAGTGAGGCGGTACGTGCGTAAGTGCTTGACAGCGAGCCGCAAGAGCCCGCTCTGCCACACAGAGGAACGCCTGTATGCGCTCCATCAGCGCTCGCTGGTATGTGTAGCACCCGCGCGACACCATCGTCGCCGTCGGTGCCGCAGCCGTGCTCCATGGGGCGCTCATGAAGAGTAGTGTGTGCAGTGCGTTCACATGCCAGCTCTGCTGTTCTACAAGCCGCGTCAGCACGTCCAGTTGGCCACCGAGGAGGCCTGCGAAGAAGCACGTGTGGCAGTCAACTGGGTGGGAAAGAACAGTGCCGTAGGAGACGCTTGAGGAGAGAAGCAGCTGTGCCACGGCGTCTGCGCGCCCTTCAGCGACAGCACGCAGCAGGACGGGACCCAGATCGGGCAGTGCGCGCGACGAGCGTAGCGACGCATGCGCCTCACATGCGTAGACAAGGCGGCAGGTGGTCGTCACCACGTGCTCGCGCGGGACGATGCTAAGAAGCTGCGATATAGCGAGTGGATCCATGACGCGTTGGACATACCACTCGACAAAGGCACTGATGGAGTGCGAGCTCTGCTGCTGATGTGTGGTGTCACCAGGGGAACGGAGGGTGACGTGCGACGACCACGACGACGCGGCGGTGGTGATGGCAGTCACGTAGATCTCATATGTGAAGGGAGCTGGCTCCCGCAGCGCCAGAACCCGGGCGGAAAAGGAGAGAATGAGCTCGTTGCGCAGGCGAGACGTCACCTCCGAGGCAGGAAGCGGCAGTTGCAGATTACGGCGCAGGTGACGCACACGCCGCTCCATTCCGGCAAGCCTTCGCGAAGGCTGAGACGTTAGCTCGTTCATAGCTGACTTGCTCTCTCCATATCCGTGCGCGCTGCTGCCGCTGGTGAGCGTGAGCGCACCACTCGAGTTCTCGCTTCTCCCTATACCTAAGCCGTCCTTCCTCAAATTAGTGCGCGCCGTTGACCCCACCTTGGTGCTGCCACCGCACAGGTCCTCCGTGCTTTGGTGCTGCTGCTGGCTCAGCAGCGACGTAGCTTGACCTTCGCCAAGAACCGAGTTGCTCACCCCCTCCACCTCCTCGAGCTTCAACAGAACATAGTACACCTTCTCCAACCGGCTTTGCAGCTTCTTCTGCTCCTCTGTGTAGTGCTGAAGTGGCGCAGCTCGCTTGTACATGCGCATGTGGTAGTGGAACGGGGAGAACTTATGGTGCTCCGGCGGCAGCAGCTGCTGAGGCTGCGTGCTGGTCGTGCTATCGACGAAGTTCTTCGCTGCTATCGACGTCGACCTGGCTGTCGCGTGCTGGTGGATGTCCTCCTCTAGCGCGTCGTAGTAGACATGCAGAAGGCGGGCTTGATCTCGGCAAAGCACAGTGCGACGCTGAAGCAAGCGCGCAGCTGTCTCGAGCAACCCCAGTGCCGTATAGAGGGCTTGCTCACGCGACACCCCTGTAACGCCGCCAAATTTTCTCCGGCCATTGCTGGTACCAGGAAGAGAGTGATCCTCGCGTTGTGTTGCACCGGCCGCCTCCTCTGGCGCAGGAATGGACTGCACGACAGTGCGGAGCCACGCATCAAACAAAGCGGTGGTGCACTCACACGGGTTTAGCGTTGTCGGTGGTTTCAGGGAGGCGTTGGCAGGCGACGGTGCACTGTGTGGCGGGTACTCGACTCGCTCGCCGTTTTCCAGCTCTATCAGCAGCTCAGGCGGCACCGGAGGCCGATCACGGCGCACCGCCAAGAATTGCAGGTCACCCTTTGGCAGCCCCGTTGACGCCTCAGCGGCGCGTTTGTGCATGAGGTAGATGGCCGCCTCAGTCTGCAAAATCTCGTTGAATGGCCGCTGTGGGAGGCGCTGCACTGTGTCAGGCTCTCGCCACGTCACTGTCGGCGTCGCCGCCATGGAGGTGTTCATCGAAGCGACGCCGCCAGGGAAATTCTCTCAGTTGGCGGTGGCTTGGAGGAGGCAGGGAGGGAGGAGAGGAGGGGTTCACGCAATGCCGTCGATGAGGCTGTGATATCCGATGAAGAGTACAATCCTGAATTCGAGTGGGCAAAGTGGGAAGAATAAGACAAAGAGCAGCAAAACACTGCACAGTCACCACAATAGGCGCGCGAGGACGTAGTGG
>NC_009311.2:439577-463528 GCF_000002845.2 Leishmania braziliensis MHOM/BR/75/M2904 | reverse complement strand
TCCTCTTGGAATTATTCCCATCCTCGTAGCCTATGTCCCACCCCGCAAGCCCAGCGAGCGTGGGAGAGGCGCTAGGCAGGGAAGCAAGAGGGACGGGACAGGGACACAACAATCATCAATAATGAGGTGGGGACGCACCGCTCTGCCCGTTGTACCAGCTGTGCGCCCGATCAGTAAGAGAGGGGAGGGGGGGAGGGAGGGGGAGAGGGGACAGGAGCACAAGCACGGTGAATGGCAGAAGCATAATAACTCTCTCACTTAATCCGCGTTCGTCTGTCTGTCTGTGGTCGAGAGAATGTGTGTGTGTGTGTGGGAAAAATGTAATACGTGTATTGTACGCACTGTGGTGTTTGTGTCGACTGGTGTTGTTGCAGACGCTTGCATAGGGACTCGTGCGCAGTGAGCACGACGGCCGTCGAAGAGTGCGAGGGAGGGGGTGGAGGGAGAATGAGAGCGGTATGAAGAGGGGGATCGTCGGTAGAGGGAAGGGGAGGGAGGGAATGTTGGAATAGGCTACTTTGACAACGCAGGCGGGCCTTTTTCTTTCCCCCACTTTGCCGTATACTGTGTGTAGCGCAGCAACGTGGCGTGGCGCACGTGGGGATACGGCGCTGGTACGTGTTGCCCTCGAAAAGTGCCCGCCGAGAGCACCGGAGAGAGACCGTGATAGCCTGCAGTGCTCAGCGCAGCTGCGCATCATCGCCTTTACTCGTTTTCTGTCGGAAGCAGACATTACGTTCAATCCAGAGCCACAAATGACCATCCTCCGACACATACGAAGGTGAAAGCGTGTGCGCTGGCTACCGGCTTGAATCGTGGGGAGTGCTCGTTAGGCGCAGGTTTTGTTTCGCCTCTTCCCCTTTACGACACCTTCGTGCTCGCCAGTCCGCGCATCGCGGTCCCCCAAGGGAATCTGCCGCACTGCGTAGTCGAGCGCGCCCGCAACGGATCCCGCTGGCGACATCTCCAGTGCTCAGAGCATCTCTCACCTATCAACAGCGCACCACGAGCTCCTTCACGCGCCAGACACGGTGCGACTGATGAGCAGCGTTGGCGGGTTTGCCTACCCTTCAGCGGCTCTACCACTTTCATACGAATAAAGCCGCAAAAGTGCGCCCGCAGTGCTCCTCGCTCTTGTGGGATTTAGAGCGGGGAGGAGGAAGGAGGACGGGGCGAGGAGCGCCGCAACAGCGCTCAGCGTAACACCTGTGGCGAATGAGGTACACCACTGAGCGTAGGTCTCAGCCCCCGCTGCAGTGACCGCTGGGGCTCTGGGAGGGGGTCTCTGAGACTTGTTGCGGTCATCGTACTCTACTTTCCCAAAGAGATCTGCGACTGTGCCACTCGGTGGGCGGGCAAGGAAGGGAAAAAAGTGGGAGAGCGGTCCATCCCAGAGACACGCAGTGGTGTGCCTTGTGTTCAGTAGTTGAGAAGACCGAGGCTCCTTTGGAGGCGGGAGGTGAGGGAGGGGTGAAGGTGAAGGCTCGGAGCGCGACATGATTCCCAAGACAAGGGCGAAGCGAAGAATCTACTCCCCGGTGGCGGGGCAGGGGGAGGAACTACAAAGATTTGCGCCGATCTGCTTCACCACCACCGCCTCCAGTCCGATTCTTTTTCGCTCCGTGTACAATGCACGCGTGCTTTGCTGAGGAACACAGCACCTATCGACGTGCCGTGGCCCGCAGAAGCATCGGACAGACACGTACAACTGCTGCACATCCTGAGCTCAAACCCACCCATGTGCCCCCTCCCCGCCACCATTCATGGGGGGGGGGGTGAGTTTCGCAAGGCGCCATCGGGTCACTGCTGCCGCAACTCTTTTCGCGTTCTCTCTCCCTCCCTCTCTATCTGTGTGTACCTTTTCCTTTGACAGGCGTGTCTTTTATGCTCCTTGGTGTACCGGGCACGTGGGCGCATGTGTGGCGTAGAAGAGGGGGGGGGGGGAAGCCGCCGCACACGGGCAGGTTTTCCGAGCACGCTGCCGAACCACGACAGAGCCGAAGATTGCTGAGGAGTAAACGAAAAGCGCACACACCAACGAACAACGTCCAGTAAAGTGTGGCGACCTATCAAGCGCTTAAACACCCACACCCACACCCACACCCACACCAACACACACACACACACACACACACTTATGTAAATATCAAAGGAAGAGATACTATATCGCCGAATTTACAAATCAGCGTAATCGAGAGGCTCTGTCTTGACCGGCATCGGTGATTTGACGAACTGGGCGAGGTACGCGTCGATTTCAGTGCTCGTCTTACCACTGGGCGACTTGCACTTGTACAGTTCTATCTCCACACGCACGCTAGACATGGGCGCCACTTTTTTCTCCTTGCAGCCCTCCACGCCGTAGGCGAGCTGATAGGGCACGTAGAGGTGCCACCGATCGCCTTCGCGCATCAGCTGCATCGCCTCGGCCATGCCAGGGATCAGCTGCGACGGCGAGCGGCACACCGGGTAGGGGTTGTGGCGTGTGCTCTCCACAATGTCGGGGAAGCGCTGGTGGATTGTGTAGTGCATCTCGCATTTGTCCTCCGGCGCCGGGGCACGGTCGCCAAAACCTCGACGCTCGATAGTAAACAGGACCCCAGACGGCAGTGCAGACACGTTCGGCTGCTTTGCCATGCGCGCCATGTAGTTGAACGCTGTGTAGGTGCGCACGCGGTTCACTTCATTAGACCAGTAGCTGGCCTCGACGCTTACCACGCAGAGTGTGAGCAACAGCAGCAGCAGCGTGGCCACAGCCGCGAACACGCAGCGCATAGTGGAGAAGCGATTCATGTGAGATTATGAGTTGTATTATTATGTGGCTGCTTTTCGTTCGTCCCTTTCCGTGAGGCGAGCGTATGTACACGCGCAAGAACACACGAAGACGACAGAGCAGCCAAAGGATGCGCGAGGGATCGAACGACGAGAGCTGAAGGAACAGTCAGAGGAGGCGCTCAGGGCAACAATTGGTCCATGAATGATGGATGTGGTGTGTGTTCGCGTTGGGGTGGGGACTTCAAGACGCCGTGGGCTCTGTAGAGAGAGGGAAAAGGGGAGGGAGGAGAGAGCGAGGAATGCGTGTGGGAGTTTGGTGAGGGCGTGAAAAAGTGTGAGAGGGTTGAGGTGGGGACACCCACACAGAGAAGAGAAAGACACACCGACAACACCAACGCGCTTGACATGATGAGTGCGTCGCTCAGGGAAGCGAGGCAACGACGTCGAGGATGGAGCAGTTGTGGCTCAGCCGGGCCATTTTTGACGCCCCTCCCCCCTTCTCCATAAACGAAAAACTTAGGCAGCTAAGACCAAGCCTGTCGCCTACCAGAAGGACAGTGCCATAGATGGAGCTGTCAGAGCCTCTCTTCGGTGCGGCTGTGAATATTCACTTCATCACGTACGTGGCTTGTTGGTTGGCTGCATTGAAGGGAGACAGTGCAAGTGGTGGGTCAGGCACACCGCAATGACCACGTACTGGCAGAGCACGTTCGGCAGTGCCTTTTTCTGCTGTACATCCAAGGGATACAGCTCGGGCGCTGTCCTGTCGAAAGAGGGTTTGTGGCACAACAACGGGTTGACAGGAAGCGTGTGAGGTGTTTGGGCTTCAGAGTCATGCGGTTCATCTGTGAGACACCGTCACCGTGACTCATCAAGATGAGGTGAAACACTTCCGCTCCTTCTGCACACCGAAGCTTCACTTCTGTCGCGATGGCGCCCACCAGAACCATCAAAGCCCCGCAACCTGGTGCTGCCTCCCCTCGCCCCTCGCTCGGGGTTCAGTACATGACAAGACACAAGAGACGACTCTAGGTGGTAGCCTGCACAATGCGCCCTGCATTGTCGATCGACACCTGCTTCGCTTCGAGCGTCTTGTTCATCCTCCACATGCTAAAGAAGATGCTGTTGATCTCAAAGTACACGAAGAACGCCTCATCATGGCCGACGCAGGAACCAAAAGAGTGTCCGACGATGCAGTGCCACTGCCCGCCGTACTTGATATCCAGCTCCTTCTTGATGAACTGAGCGAGTTCGGTTTGTTCGTGTAGCTTCAAGGTGAAGAGCGCGTGTGCGGCGCAGTCGGCGCAGTCTTGTTGCATATCCACCGGCATGGCGGACTCTTTGATGAGGACCTTCGTTCCAGACATCAGGGCCGCTAACAACCAAAAGAACAGGTGAGTGAGCCAGAGAGAGAGCGACGGTGGAGACCGGATGTGTACATGCCGATGTGTGGTGCTGCGAGATGAGTACCCAATGCCTATCCTGTGTAGAGGCCTGTTGGGTAGAGTGGAGAGTGAGGAGGCGGGAGAGAGAGGAGGGCGTTGACGAGCCCAGAGAGAGAGAGAGAGGAGGCTTGAAAGAGGGAGGGAAAGAGGGAGGTAGGGGAGGGGCTCTGTTAAACGAACAGTCCCTCCCCTCCCCTCCCCTCCCCCCTCCACTCAGTCAAGTCTTTTGTGCAGCAAATGTAGCAAAGCGCCACACACACACACACACACGCGTATTCACAGCGGCACGACCAACCAAACAAGCCGCTAAGAAGAGCAGCTTAGGAGGAGGAGGGGGGGGGGGGGGGGGGTGGGATGGAGCGTGCGTAGCCAAAAGCCTCGACTGATAGGGGTGCTGCGTACTTCCCGATATGACGGGGAGAGATGCTTCTCTTTATCTTCTCGGGTGCATGTAGTTGGCAGAGAGCAAAGGAATGGGGTGTGCTGTGGGAGCTCTTTCTTCTCTCACCCTTCTCACATCCACAATACTGCCAATACTCGCCCGTCTTCGTCCCCCACTACTGTCCCAGCACACGAGAGGTGCGACACGTGCTGAAATTGCTCGGACAGAGGATACCCCTCCGCGATAAGACAGAAGTGTTTTACACACGCAAGAGGGAAAAAGAGCAAAGCAAGCACTGCCGCGGTGGGCTCTTACACCTCAGTTGAGTTCGACTTCAGCACCAATTGTTTCGCCACGCCCGTGCACGTAGAGCCAGCCGCTTTCGACAAATTTGGGGTGCGCCATGAGGCTGCCAGCCACCACCGGCAGCACCACCACTTGTAGTTGAGAAGCGGAGTCCCCAGTGGACACGGCACACGCCGCTTCCTCGAGCTGCCGCACCTGCGCCGCTGACAGTACCACGTGAACACTGCGCGCTTCGGGGTTGTGACTCTTGGCACTAACGACGCCACGCAGCTCATGCCGGATGAGAGCATCCAAGTCCTCTGGCCAAAGGTACTCCATCAGGTCTGGCGCGTTGCGGTCGTGCTCCAAGGACGGCAAGTTGATGCCGATGATGCCGTTTGGCAGGTCCCAGGTTTCCTCGGACGCGGCCTGCGAGCGGGGCCCGCGTGTCCTTGCCGAGGAGGCCACTTCGCTGGAACAGAACGCGAGGGAGTCGCGCGCCTTGTAGGCTTTTTGCAGCAGCGATGTGGGGTCTGCAAGAGCGGAGTGAAGCAGTTCCAGAGCGGCTACGCCAGCCGCTGCGCTCTTCGTGGATATATCGGACACCGCCTCCCCCTCGCCTCTGCGGTCAGCATTCCTCGCCTCGACGTCGATAGCGGTAGAGGCACGAGTCGCATAGTGAGTCGAGCTAGACCGCTGGCTCCTCTTTAGGCCGCCCGATGGCGATGCAGCGCGGTGCTGCGCGCGCGACACTGGGGAAGGAGCAGCATGCTTCGTCTCACCAGCCTCAGACACTGTGGCCCCATCGACACACACTACGGATTCATCCTGCAGCGCTGCTTTCAGCTCTCGGAGAAGCGCCAGCCGCTCGGCGTACGCACTGTTAAGCTTCGCCTGCGCGCTCGCCAGCTCGTCTTGGAGTTGACGCAGCGCTTGTGGATCAGGCGATACCAGCGATGTTTCGAGAGTCGCTTGCCCGGCATTCTTTGCGTCAGCCGTGCTTAGTGCCACACCACTCACCCTCAGAGACTCCGGCGTGTCTAGCATCGTTGTGAGATACGCCTGCTTTGCCGCGCAGCGCTCACAATCCCGCTCGTAGTTTTGCTCAGCAACGCGGATCAGCGCCGCGACCATGGCAGGAGTCGGCCGAACGCACTCGTGTGGGATGGAAGGCGGTGCTGTTGTGGTGCGCTGTTGCTGCTCACTTTTTCTCACGTCTGGTAACCACATCGGTGCGAAATTGGGCCACACACGCCACCACAACTGCAGTGCGCGGTCCCCCTCCCGCGTCTCCTTCGAAGGGGAAGAGGGTGGGTGTGGCCCATGGAGGAGACGCACGCGGTTCTGCATACAGGCGACTTTCGGCCGCTGCGCTTGCGAAAGAAATAACTCCTTGTCCGCGGCAACAGCGTTTGCCTGCGACGTGGTCACTGAGCGACAGCGCTTGGGTACCTGCGACGACAACGCTGCTGGACGCTTCTTCCCATTCGTACTGCTCATCACTTTGGTCCAAGAGCTCACAGGCGCGACAAGCGTGGGCAGTGGTGCGGACGGTGATTGTGTTGAGTTGTTGGTGGAGAGTGAACGAGCCGACAAGGACACATAGCGGGCGAGTGGCGCGCCGGTCGGAGTGGGACAGGGGACGAAGTAGGCGCCGTTGTAGGTGCCATTCGACAGTGGTGGCTGTGCCGCTTCCTTTTTCAGCGTCACCCATGAGGGAGGGCAGCCACCACCCAAGCCGCCCGCACCAGCGCCGCCCACAGAGCTCACCGTGGCACCTTTAGTGCTATGGCGCTCCTCCTTGGTTGGCATCAGCGCTGGCGTCGCAGTAGTGAGGGACAGGGATAGGGAAGCGAGAGGAGAATGCTCACTGAGGAACTGCTGCTGCTGCGCTACTCCCTCATACATGTCGTTGTCGATGCGCTCCGCTTTGATTCTTACCGACAGCGGCGGCACGACAGGGTGCTTTGGTGTCGGACTATCCTCATTGCACTCCAGGGCTGTTGTGCCGATGCTCGTCTCCGACTTGAGCACGAATGGGGGCCTGTCGAGGCGCATCTTCCTTCCACCAGTGCCGTTCCCCGCTGCCACAGCGCCCGCTCGACGCTCGTCTTCGATACGTGTCATGTTTGCCTTTAGCGTGTACAGCAGTCGGTAAGGCCCCAGCGCGACAAGCGCCCTGGTATCCAGCGTGGCCAGCGCATACATATCTTGCAGCACCTGCACCTGTTCTTCATGTGTGGCGTGCAGAGGAATGCCAAGCTCCAGCATGTCACTGGTTGGGCCCGTGTCCACGCTTGCGTTAAGCATTTCTACCGCGTGGTCGTAGGCGTCTTGCTGGCGACGCACTTCAGCTTGGAGGGCGCTCACAAACTCTGTGAGCACCACAGTGTGATATGCGGAGAAGGTCCATGGCACCTGCTGCTGCAGCTGCTCCCGTTGCGGCGCACTGGATGACGAGGACATGCGAGCACGGTTTCTTGTCGAAGCCCACAGCCCCTACGAAGGGAAGGGGCAGGGGAGGAATAGATCTAGAAATCAAGCAAAAAAGAAAGAGGTACGCACCGCAACACGCGTGCCCAACATCCAGCCACGGACACCCCGGTTCGACACTTTTGCCGTGTCCTGTGCGCGTGTGCGCCAGGTACGTGCAACGGCGATTATGTAGGTTAGTGGCTGTTTCTTTGGGAGGGAGGGGTGGTGGTGGTGGCGGCGTTATGATGATGGATGGAAGCGGTGGTGAGCGACATATATCAGTGAGTCCAGTGCCAGATAAGCCAAGTGGAAATGCAGAGAATCAGAGAGAAAGTGAAGGGTGGGCAACACTGAGAGCCGTGGAGACTGAGACATCGTGCGCAGATGGCGAAAGAAAGAAGGCTGAAGGCACGGATGAGTTACCTCGTCTTTGCCTGTGTGCCGCTTGTGGGCCAGCGCACACCACCACCGTTGGCAAGTGTGTCAGAAAAGGCGGTGTCCCTCCCTCTCCACATATGTCCCTTCCATCGCACTCATCTTTCTCGGCCTCTGGGTGCTGTTCTCCTTGCTGTGAAGCGGGCGGGCGGGCAGGGGGACATCCTTCCCCGCTCTCACGTCAAGCACATCTCCTATCCCCCTCGCCACCCCCCACTTCCACTGCGTCCCTTCCAAGGCACCTCGGAGAAGGGCACCGCGACACGAGAGTGACACTCGCAGCGAGAAGGGGAGCGGAAAAGAAAACAACAACACGCAAACACGAAATATAAGAGCGAGAGTTGCCTAGCAGAGATAGCGTAACAGCGAAATGGGCAGCAGAGAATGGGTGCTGATGGGGGCAGCGTGGTGAACGCGTAAGAGCAGAGCAGAGAGAGCAGCAGCTGCAGCTGCTGCTGCAGCCGCAGCGACGAAAGTGCGGTGTTGCTCACAGTCGAGTCGGCCCTACGTCATAGAAGTGCCGAGGCGCACCGAGGATACATTGGTGAAATAGAGGACACGCGTGTGAGAGCGATCACTCGAGCGTGTGTGCCTCACCACCCACGCCGTCC
This sequence comes from Leishmania braziliensis MHOM/BR/75/M2904, assembly GCF_000002845.2. Taxonomy (NCBI): domain Eukaryota; phylum Euglenozoa; class Kinetoplastea; order Trypanosomatida; family Trypanosomatidae; genus Leishmania; species Leishmania braziliensis. The sequence continues at coordinate 455,123 of NC_009311.2, read as the reverse complement.
GTACCAGCATGAACTAGTGCAGCGCAGTTGGTGTCTGAAAGAGAGCTTTAGTAGATGTGACGCACGCCTCATGGGTACTGAAGTCCAGGAGCCTTCCAACTGGCTCCTTCAGAGATGCTAGCGGCACCTCGAAACCGCGCCACGCTCGTGTGTGAGGGGCAGACACGTCCCATAGCGCCGACGACATGCGTGCTGCGTGGCACTCGAGCAACAGCTGCTCCAGTGAGCGGATGCGTGCTTCGTAGCGGGCCTCGCGGAAAGCGTCCAGCGGGGTCCCAGAGAGTGCCGCGGCCACGGTGGAGTGGCCGCTGTTCGCTCCCTGTGCAGCTGCTGCGAGATTGAGCTGGGTAGCGAGCGATGCCGCCTCACGCTGTGCCGCCTCACAGACATCACGCAGCTGCGCCACCTGCTGCGCGTGCTGCTGCTGCGCTGCCGCGAGTGTCGCTCGAGCAACGTTGTCCGATTTCTGTGCCGCGGTGCGTTGCACCCGCATCGCCTCTGTCAGCTCGTCGCAGCGGAGCTGCAGCTCCTGGACCACCTGCTGGGTACTGCGGAGCTGCAGGATGCGCGTACGTGCCTCGTCTAGCTCATCCCGACACTGCTGGAGGGCCATTTCGAGAGAAGGATTTGCTTCTGTGGTGGTACTGCTAGTGCTTGGATGGCCCACGACCCCTTCCCCAGCGAGTGCGACTGTCGCCATGGCCCGCACTTCACAGACACGCGCCTCTTCCAGTTCGCGAGCCAGGCGGAGCTTTTCCTGCGTAGCTGACTGCCGTTCTCTCTCGACGGCAGCCTCTGCCTCGGCTTTGGCGGCACCTAACTCCTCCACCAAGTGCGTGAGTGCATCAGACTGCGCCTTCTGTTCCTTCAGTTCTTCTTCCAGCAGTTGGCACAGTTCCTGCAGCTCCTCCTTCTCTGCCTTCATGGCAGCCATATCGGTTTGCAGGCGTGCAATCTCACTCGCATAAGCTGCCTCGACTCGCTCCTGTTCCCGTACCTTCGCTTCTCGGAGCCGCTCGTGGGTGTGACATGCTGCTCCAGGAGCAGCGTAGGGCTGCAGCAGTTCAGTGTCCTTGACCCGCAACGCAGTCTGCAGATCCGGGCAGGCGGCGGAGGCTGCTGCCGCAACCTCGGAGGATTCCTGAGCTGATTGACTCGGCTGAGCCACTGCTGAGCTTAGCTCTGCTTGCACGCGGGACAGTTCCATCTCAAGCTCGACGTTGCGAGACTGCAACGCTGCCTGAGCCGCTTCGCTGAGCTTCCGGGCGTTCTCTGCCTCCTTCTCCCGCTTTTCGGCCGCAGCACAGGCAGCCGCTGCTTCGCTTGCTGACTGCTTCGTGGCTTTCAGCTCCGCCTCGCAGATCTTCAGCTGGCGTTGCAGCTTTAGTCGCACTTCCTCCAGTTCCACTTGCGCCACGAGATCGTCGTCGTCATCTTCCATGGCCGTTGCCGCCGCGTTATCCACGGTATTGTTGGTGCCCACCTTGGCAGCTGCTTGCGATGCTGCAGCTCTCAGCTGCTCGAGCTCTGCCTGGAGGCTGTGCAGTGACTCTTCAAGACTGTCCTTTAGTTTCTCCCGCTCCACTGCCTCGCGGCGCGCAACACGCAGCTCCTCTTCCAGCACCTCCATCTTTGCCGAGTCAGCTGTCACTGCGGCCTCGGCGGCAGCCAAAGTCAGCGCCGGGATCTCTGTGGCATACGAAACAACAAGGTTGGGTCGTACAAAGAGGCCTTGGCCGGCCGCGCACTTGAAGTAGGAGATCCCCTTCACTGTACCATTGTTACGGCCCTCACAACCGACGAGTTCGACGCCGGCCCACTCACCCTCGGCGAAATCAGTAACACCGTAGAAGCGCAGAATCCCACGGCGCCGCTCCACCTGCGGCGCTACTGGAAGCACCTCCACAAAAGAGTCGATGGGTGGCACAGGCTGTGCGGAGGAACGCTCAGCGCCGAACTGAGACATTGTCGACCGTGGGCGGAAAAAGTAAAGTCCCGTGCGCGTTGCTGTTTGACGCGCGCCCACCCAAAAATACGTCTGCCGCTTTCGTTGTGTGTGTGTGAGGGGGTGGAGAGACGAGAGAGGAGGAGGTGGAGGGGTGGGGGGAAATGTAATGTGTGATGCTCCACGCTTGTCCGTGCCCTCCACGTGGATACGTGTAAAAGGTAAGCGCACCTTCAAACCGGTACGAGAGGGAGGCGATGTCGGGATGGGCTCTTTCTCGTGCTGCTGCTGCTGATGCTTCAGCAACGACGATGGTGTCCAGTTATGATGAGGGAGCAAGGCAACACACCAAGTATGAGAGAGACACGAGAAATGAATGCGTTCTTTTGCATTGGCATCTGTGTGCTGATGTCACTTTGTGTGTGTGACTGCGTTGCAGTACTGGTCTAGTATGTGAGAGTCAGCACATCTAGAAGTATCACTCACCGAAGCGGCGTGAAGAGGGTTTGGTGTGGAGTGGTGGAGGGGCACACTTGCGCGCTGTCTTGCGCTGTATGTTTCGCTCGATGTCAACGGGTTGCGTCTGCCACACTGAGGCATACGCGTTCGTCCTTCAGTTTTCTTTCGCGTTGTCGAGGTGAGTCGACACGGTGGCCGACCCGCCCCCCCCCCCCCCCCCTCTCCATCTCAGTGTCACTCCGGCAGCAGTGTGGGATATGGATGTGGGGGACCTAGGCTTACCCCTGTGAGAGCGGTGCGCATGCGTTGCCGATGGTGCTGCTGCTGCTGCTGCTGCCACTGATCCAATTCATCGACGCACTGCATCAGCGTTGGTGCCACGTAGTAATCCATGAGCGCCAGCTTTTGCTCATACAGGGCTACTGTGGCCTCGAGCTGCGCGACATACGCATCCCTGACCTCTCTCTTTTCATTTCGCTGCTGCATCACGGCAGGTGAGTCAGCAGCGTCGTTTCGCCGCACCTGAACGGCTGCTGTGTATGAGTTCGCTAGCCGTTGTATCAGAGCATTGAGCTTTACATGGAGCGCCAGCGGGAACCGCGCATCCGTGCGAAGGTCGTCGACGGCAACTTGAACCAAGTGGGGAAGGGAGTCGCAGACACCTGGAGAAGTGGCGTGGAGGGCGGAGAAACCGACCGAGGTATTAGAAGAGTCGTATCCCTGTATCTCTTGGGGCGGCGAACGGACGGGCGGATCGCCAGTGCTGCCTCTGCTGTCGTAGGGTGCTGCTTCATATCGTTGGAGCCGGCGACGCAGCCGCCGCACCTCTTCCTCCAGCACCGACGCGTACACACGCAGGGAGGTGACCAGCGCCTCAACTTGAGCTGGCGGCGGTGCTCGCTCCTGACAGGCATCTTCGGACGAAACATCGCTGTTATCTGAACCGCGACTAGCGTGACTGACTCGCGAAGAAGCAGCGACAGGATCCACAGTAGTGTTGGGCTCGTCGCTGAGCGGCAGGTAAGATGCAGCCGCCGTCCTTGCCTTTTTGGAACTGTTGATGCTCGTTGCGCTGCCACCATGGGGGCAAGGAGAGAAGTACGGTCGCGGCGCATTTGCAGACGGTCTGGGAGAGGGGAGCGGTGGCGTGGAGGTAGCTGAGCTGCTCGATGCTGCTTGGGCTCTTGGCGCATCTCTTTCGTTGGTGTCATCCGCGGCGTTCTTGTGATGTGTGTGAAGGTGCCTGGCCAATGGAGCGCCCGTTGCTTTCTCAGGCGAGCGCTCCATTACGGATGCTGGACAGTCGCGCCGTGCCCTCTGCGGTGGCTGGAGGCGAGAGAGAAAGGCGAGAGTCGAGCGCGTTGCGCGCTGATGGCTAGCAGCAGCGGCGATACACCCGATCCACGAAAACGAGCGTACAGTGGAACTGTTCAGAAAATAATCCACAAGATCGTCAGAGCTGTGCTCGCCTGTAGCTGTGACTGACGCTCTCGTCAGCGGGGTCAGAGGATCATGGATGCGGGCGATGGTGGTCAGCCACCGACTGCGCCGAAGGGCAGCGGCATGCATTTGTGCTTGCACAGTTGCTGCAGTGGTGCGGTCGTGTTTCTTGCAGCTGCTTCTCTTCTGTTCATCATCACTGCGACAATGACTGCTCTGCGGCAGAGATCGCATGAAGGCTGAGAGCGCTTCGAACTCGCGCCAGAGTGCGGCACCCGCCCGACGCGACGACATACGCATCGCAGCGACAGCGGCGCCAGCTTCTCCATGGAGCAGGGCGGCCCCACACTCGGGGAGCAGTACGAGTGTAAAGTACGCCGCGCTGACGCGCGCTTGCAAGGCCGGCGTCGATGAGCTGGTGCAGCGCCGCAGCCGCAATGTGAAGAGAAGAGTGTTCCCCTCTAAATGGCGAAGCCGATCCGCCGCGGCAGGCGGTGACGGGGACACTGGCGCTGAGGGAAATTCCGACGTGGCGCTGTCGATGCGGTCAAACCACCTCTGCAGCCGCTGTCGCACAAGCTGAGCCAACTGAGTGGCACTCGTCTGACTCTTACTGTTCGTCTCGGTCAGAGAGGTGGACCATGGTAGGGTGGTGGAAGTGCCAGTCATCGCACTTTGAGGCCGAGGCACATACTCCAGTAACTTCGTCAGTGGCATCCACGTAACCCGGCTCCGCTGCACGTGTGTGCCATGCGCGGAGGGCTGGGCTACCTCAGCTGCTAGCACGTCCCCTGCACCCCACACTTCGTCGTAGTCCACGAGGGAGACGTCCACATCCAACGGTGGCAGTGATGGTGGGGGCAAGGCGCGATCTTTCACGATCAGCAGTGCTTCCACAAGGAGCCGATGCAGCGCCGTGAGGTAGAGCGCGTCTTTGCGCGTGCCAAGTCGGCTACCGAAAAAAAAGGCCGTTTCGGCGTAGGCCACCGGTGGCGCGTCCGCACCGCCGACGCCTGCCCTGACGAACGCTGCACATAAGTAATGCAGCTTTTCCCGCAACACGTCTACGGTAGCGGTGGTGGCGTGGCCACCAGGTGACCGCCGTCCACGAAGATCCGTAATATCTACGGAGACGGCGGAGACGTGCACGGTGCTGGAGGGGACGGGTGACAATGGTGCTGCTGGGGGACACCTCGATAGGGCGGCTGAGAAAAATGCGTGTGGATCACCGTCGCAACCGTGGATGCTCTCGTCTTCCGCAGGGGAGCAGAGAGCGACGTGCCACTGAGCAGAAACGCTACTGCCCAGTCGCGCTTCTGTACGTGAGAGCCGCAGACTCTCCACAGTGAAACTTGTGTGGCTACCGTTTGCCGATAGGACCACAGGCGCGGAGAGCGGTGAGGCCGAAGTGGTCTGCACCACGTGGAGGAGCACATCCATGCAAAGCGATTGTCATAACAACAGTGGCAGCCAGAGAGAGCGTTAACGACGATGAAGCGGTGATGTAGTTGTAAAAAGTAGAAAGAGAGCGCGTATGTATGCGTGTGTAGGCTCTTCAAGAGCGCAATATCCTACTCAAGGCAACGACAGGGATGGGGGGGGGTGGGTCGACGTCGTCTTTTAGGCCTATCGCCATGCGAAGGACGAGTGAAAAGAGAGAGAGGGATGGATGGACGGAGAGGTGGTGAAGAAGATGATCACATCGGAGACACAGACGAGGTGCACGAGTGGGTTTTTGCCTTCCACGCCAACACATTTTGCATTGGCGATTGGAAAGAGACACTTCCTGTTTTCAATCGTCTCTCTTCCTTGCCTTCATCTCAGCAGACACGTCCGCCCATGCGGCATCGCGTAGACTTGAAGAGCGCCTCTCCTCTCCTGACTTGCTGCCTCCTGACGGCGTGGTGGCACCTCAGTGCGTGGCATCTAGGCCCCAGCACCCCCACTCCATGTGAGGGAGCCAGGCAGCCCCCCCTCTCCCTGCTAATGCCGGACCACCTCTGGCGGCGACAGGGTCAGGCACACACGACGTAGGGAGGTCAGAGCGATGTATGGTTGCTGATGTCGGCGGCCAGGTCCCGGATGGCGCTGCGTCAGAGCGACCTGCGACAGCGAGCACGTCTGTGACGCCCATGTGATGGGCCGAGTGTCAGCGTGGGGAGCCTGAGCCGCTCCGAGGGGGACGCACCGTGTGGCGACGAGCATAGTGGGGGTTTGGCGTTCTGTTGAGTGACAGCGAAAGGACACGTCGAGAAGAAGAACAACAGACTTGAGTCCTGATCTAAAGATAGAGTCAAACAAATCACAGAATAAGACACCATACACGACGACAGCGACCACATTGGTAAGGCAAATACAAGGGGATGGTGGCGGTGCTGAGGTACAGCGCCACTTGCTTGCGATACCAGCATGGGTGTGTGCGTAGGGATTGGGGGTGGGGGCGGAGGTGGTGTGTGTGTACAACAGGAAAACCACGATTGGCCAACTTCTCGTTGGGCGCATCGTGGGTGAAAGGGGAGTGAGGGGAGGGATGAAGGGAGTGAGAAAGACGCACAGTTGTGAGTGCACTGCACGGACCACTTCAGCTTTTCTCTCCCACGCGTGTCTGCCTGTCCGTCAATGTGTGGATGGGCACGCTGCTGAAGGGTATTACGCCTCCCCACTCCCCACACACACGCACACCGACACGTAAAGAAGCCCAATGGAAAAATACGAAAGCCGTGCGGAGGAAAGAGAAAGAAGTGCAAAAGAGCGAAGGAGCAGCAGAGGGAGGGGGGAGGGGGGGAGCACTTGCGCTGGAAAGGTTTTTCGTTTCCGGATGGACACAGCGAGCAAGAGAACGCCAGCGCTATGGCAGTGAGTCTACCGCTCACTATCCCCTGTATTGAAAAAAAAAGGAAACGCAGACACCCAGTGTAAAAAACACAGAGTCAGCAGCACTATAGCTTTCAAGAAACACGTTGTGTGCTTCTGTGCCTTTAGGCTACCATCAGCGAACTGGCGTGCGTCTCATTCAACACTCTTGCCATACGAATGAGGAAAAAAGGAGTGAGGAGGAGAGGGGGGAGGGGGCATAAAAACAAGAAACACCACAGAACAGTGCTGCGGTGTACCCCACCCCAGCACTCACTCGATTACTCCGCTCCCTACGCCTCTCTCCCGAACGATCCTTCTCTCTCTACTGACCAGAGAAGCACCCACACATAGACGCAAGTACGTTGATGCCCACGCGCCCGCTCACTGTTAGCGACGTTCATTGAGGGAAAAGTGAAGCGAGCAAGACAGAGAAAAGGAAGGGGGGGGGGCGAGGGATGAAGAACATAACACAAAACAAGTGGAGAAGACCAGAAGAGCACGTCAGCACATGAAGCGCGGAAGTGAAACGACAGTACACCCACGCGTATACACACATACATTCGTCTAGATCGACGCATGTACACACGCTCTTCTGCACAAATCACCAGGAGAGAGGTGGGCTGATGGCGGGGAGGCGCTGCCCACGCACGCGCGCGGCGAGACACGCCGCGAAAGCAAGAGACAAAGCCTAGACAGGAGAAACAAGAACGAGTAATGCCAGGTGGGCATCAGCTCACTCACACCCAGCGATGATGGAACACACGATAGCGGTTTAGTAGAGGTACGCGTTGATGGAGGGGGAGAGGGGTTGGGGTTCGTGCTGACTCGAATGGTAGTGCTGTTGGTGGGTTGGAGTGAAGCAGGAAGGAGGGCATCGCTGCCCAGTCACACCCCCTTCTCAAAGCGCATGTCTTCCCTTTCAGGCAACGTGGATGGTGTGCGCGGTGGGAGAAAGAGTCGCGCAGAGATGCATGGGACAACGGGCCACGTATGCAGCAAACAAGAGTGTAGAGGGTACAGTGGCAACAGGGGGCAGTGCAGCCACACAGCGTGCAAAGGCGTGAGAAAAGGAGAGGCGCCAAGGGAGAGAGAGGCACGCACACACACCGGACAGAGACCGCACCAGCCTCTCGCTATACGCATACCCATGCGCATATACATGTACATGCACATGGGTATGCGTATGCGTATTCCGAGAGAACGGAAGAAAGCTGAAATCATCTCCACGTAGAGGCATAGCAGCCCACCCCCACCCCCCAACTGCGGGAGTGAGTGCGCACAGTACAACAGAACACAACAGCGAAGGGGCCCACAAGAGAGCAGGCGGAGGGAGGGGGAGGGGTAAAAGGGCACACAAACACGCCACTGCAGAACAGCGCGCCGAAGCGTGGAGCCGTGGCCAGGGACTATTATGAAAACCAAAGAAAAACAGCACATGTACAACGCCATGCTTCGGGGTGGGATGGCGGCTGCTACACTGACCGAGCCATACAACACGCGCGAAACGATCGCCATCCCCGGGTGTCGAGATACCCAAGGAGGAGCACATGTACAGAGCCCTGCTTCCACGGTGTTCCTTCTCTGCTGCACAAAAACGAGTCAAACGCCACTCTACGACTCCCCAGCCCGTCACAGGCCCATCGCGTCGTGCGAAGCGGCCGTAGACGCGCGGTACAGTAATGCGCCGACTCAGTCACCTGAGCACCGCGTCTGCCTCAAACTTTACCAGCCACCCGCCTCGCAGGTCGGCTTGCGGCCGCTCCCACTATGCTCGTCGCCACACGGTGCGTCCCCCTCGGAGCGGCTCAGGCTCCCCACGCTGACACTCGGCCCATCACATGGGCGTCACAGACGTGCTCGCTGTCGCAGGTCGCTCTGACGCAGCGCCATCCGGGACCTGGCCGCCGACATCAGCAACCATACATCGCTCTGACCTCCCTACGTCGTGTGTGCCTGACCCTGTCGCCGCCAGAGGTGGTCCGGCATTAGCAGGGAGAGGGGGGGCTGCCTGGCTCCCTCACATGGAGTGGGGGTGCTGGGGCCTAGATGCCACGCACTGAGGTGCCGCCACGCCGTCAGGGCGTAGTAATGGGAGGCGGAAAACAAATAAAAACGCCATGGCGTTGGAGATGAGCAGTGCGGTAGAGCGAAAGAAAGTTGGTGCGAGGAGCGTCGTGGGTGTGTGTTTGTGGATGGGTGGCCGGCTGAGCGGCAGCAACCATCGCACAGAAGAGGGCACAAGGCCGCCACAGTGGCAGGCGTTGTGCCGCATAACCGTGGGGCTTTCTGTCAAGGCAAGGACGAGGCGATCGCCATCCTTCTCCAAGGACTGTACACGCGCTGCTTCAGACCGTTAGCCCCACAGCCGCTTGCCATCATTATGGGTAGCGTCGTGTGGACGGTACCCCCTGGTGGATAGGGCAAGCAGGTGGAGGCCTGAGCGCCGGTGCCTCTCCTTTGTTTCGATTCGTTTTTTTTTTTTGATTTCGAGGGGGGAGGAGGAGGGTACCAATAAGCTGTGCACATTATGGAGGCAGAGGTGCGGGAAACGAAGGACAGGAAGAAGCGGGAGCGGTGGAGAGGATGGCGTGCGTGGCGTTGGAAAACAGAGGGGGAGGGGGAGAGAGGGCGACGAGGCTACCGGAGAGCTCGACCGCCTGGTTTCCCCGCACCTCACTTTTCCGCACCGATCGAGCACCGAATCACCTCACCACTCTTTTGCCTCCTTTTCCTTCCCGTCTCTCTCTGTTTCACCGACCTCCGTGGTGAGGAACAAGCGACTCCGAACACTGCGGAAACAGGAAAGAAGAGAGTTGTGCCACTATTACGGCGAACCAACAACAAAACAAAGAGAGGGAGGACAATGATGGCGCGTAGGATGAAAACAGCGGCAGGCGCATGCGAAGCAGTGCGTGACTCGTGGGCGTATTCCTCGTAGTGCGCCAGCCATGGGCGCGACTTTCAAAGACTGGAGGAGGAAGTGCTGCCACGCCCCGCAACGGTTAGCGTCCCAGGTATCCATCTTACCGTCGGGGGGTCGCCGGGCAACGAAAGACCGACGACGACGCTACGCCGCACCCACGGTAGACGAAGACGCAGGGAACAGAGAACAAACAATACACATCGAAAACAGGGCGGTGGTGTGCAGTGACGCCGCTCGCCTCCGCACACTCACTCTCGACGAGCCAAACAGCGGAATGACGCACACACACGCACAGGGACAGCAGCCGCTGATTGTGGAGCGGGGAGGGGCCAAAACGGGGGGGGGGCTGAGAATGTCGGCCGTCAAAGAAGAGAGTGTCGCCGGACAACACAGGCGACGTGAGTGAAAAGGGGAGGGGCAGACACCGCCTACGCGTCTCTAGACATTTGCGCCCACCAAAAAAAGGCAGGCACACACACGCACCTACGCACCGCTGCCCTCAGTGCTCTCCTATGCAGCGCAGAGGGTGTCGAGGCAGCCGTACCAAACGCCAAGTGGATCATCCAAAACGAACACAGCGTCCTCGTCGTCGATGAAGCCCGTCCACAGCAGAGGCACCTGAGCCCCGCGTAGCAGCAAACAGGCCTGCAGGACGGCCCTCCGAGCACTGAGCCAGACCGGAACGAGAATGCATCGCTTCGTCACTAAGCACCACCGACACATGGCTTCCTAAGGAGGCCCAAACGCCTAAAAGAACGGGAAGCACAAGGAAAAGATGCCCATGGCCTGCTCGCCGCGCACGCTCACGTAGAGGAAGCCGTCGGCGTGCTTGCAGGCGTCGGCGACGTCGCCGACGGCGGCGGTGGCGGCCGGCGTGCAGCCCTCCACGGCGAGCGTCACCTTCGCGGCGCTGATGCCCAGCGCCTGGCGCACGGCCGCCTCGAGCTCGGCGACGGTGGCGTCGCGGGGGAGGGCGAGGAGGTGCGCCTTGCTCGACTTGGCGGCCTCGACGACCATGGCGACGTGGCCGGGGTACTTGGCCTGCAGGCGCGCGCACTCGGCGCGGCGTGCCTCGGCGGTGTTGCTGCTCTGGTAGGCGGACATGATGGATGGTGGAGGGGAGGGGGTGCTGTGCTAGGGTGCGCCGGCTGGTGTCTGCCGCAGTGGTGGTGGTGCGGGGGCAGAGGAGGAGGGGAGGAGGAGGTGGTGGTGACGAGTGGGTGGGGGGAGGGGTCATGCAGTAGTGGCCAGGTGCGCGGGTGGGGGCCGCTGCGGGGCTGCCGCGCGGCGGGGCGGCGTTGGCGGTCAGCGCATGCGTGTTTGTGTGGGGTGCGATTGGAAATGCGAATGGGATGTACACATGGAGGGCCGGGCGGTGCGCGTTGCCGGCTCTAGGCGCGGCGACAGCGCGACGCGCACAGCACACGGGGAGAGGAAATGGGAGGAGAAAAAGGCCTCTTCACATGGGTGGTAGGCGAGCTGCATGCGGTGGTGAGGCGGGGGTGCGCGCGTGCGTGGTGTGAGGCGTTGTCAGCATAGGCCGCGGCCGAGAAGCCTGCTCCCGTGCGGGCTGGTGGCGGGGAGGCGCTGCCCACGCACGCGCGCGGCGAGACACGCCGCGAAAGCAAGAGACAAAGCCTAGACAGGAGAAACAAGAACGAGTAATGCCAGGTGGGCATCAGCTCACTCACACCCAGCGATGATGGAACACACGATAGCGGTTTAGTAGAGGTACGCGTTGATGGAGGGGGAGAGGGGTTGGGGTTCGTGCTGACTCGAATGGTAGTGCTGTTGGTGGGTTGGAGTGAAGCAGGAAGGAGGGCATCGCTGCCCAGTCACACCCCCTTCTCAAAGCGCATGTCTTCCCTTTCAGGCAACGTGGATGGTGTGCGCGGTGGGAGAAAGAGTCGCGCAGAGATGCATGGCACAACGGGCCACGCATGCAGCAAACAAGAGTGTAGAGGGTACAGTGGCAACAGGGGGCAGTGCAGCCACACAGCGTGCAAAGGCGTGAGAAAAGGAGAGGCGCCAAGGGAGAGAGAGGCACGCACACACACCGGACAGAGACCGCACCAGCCTCTCGCTATACGCATACCCATGCGCATATACATGTACATGCACATGGGTATGCGTATGCGTATTCCGAGAGAACGGAAGAAAGCTGAAATCATCTCCACGTAGAGGCATAGCAGCCCACCCCCACCCCCCAACTGCGGGAGTGAGTGCGCACAGTACAACAGAACACAACAGCGAAGGGGCACACAAGAGAGCAGGCGGAGGGAGGGGGAGGGGTAAAAGGGCACACAAACACGCCACTGCAGAACAGCGCGCCGAAGCGTGGAGCCGTGGCCAGGGACTATTATGAAAACCAAAGAAAAACAGCACATGTACAACGCCATGCTTCGGGGTGGGATGGCGGCTGCTACACTGACCGAGCCATACAACACGCGCGAAACGATCGCCATCCCCGGGTGTCGAGATACCCAAGGAGGAGCACATGTACAGAGCCCTGCTTCCACGGTGTTCCTTCTCTGCTGCACAAAAACGAGTCAAACGCCACTCTACGACTCCCCAGCCCGTCACAGGCCCATCGCGTCGTGCGAAGCGGCCGTAGACGCGCGGTACAGTAATGCGCCGACTCAGTCACCTGAGCACCGCGTCTGCCTCAAACTTTACCAGCCACCCGCCTCGCAGGTCGGCTTGCGGCCGCTCCCACTATGCTCGTCGCCACACGGTGCGTCCCCCTCGGTGCGGCTCAGGCTCCCCACGCTGACACTCGGCCCATCACATGGGCGTCACAGACGTGCTCGCTGTCGCAGGTCGCTCTGACGCAGCGCCATCCGGGACCTGGCCGCCGACATCAGCAACCATACATCGCTCTGACCTCCCTACGTCGTGTGTGCCTGACCCTGTCGCCGCCAGAGGTGGTCCGGCATTAGCAGGGAGAGGGGGGGCTGCCTGGCTCCCTCACATGGAGTGGGGGTGCTGGGGCCTAGATGCCACGCACTGAGGTGCCGCCACGCCGTCAGGGCGTAGTAATGGGAGGCGGAAAACAAATAAAAACGCCATGGCGTTGGAGATGAGCAGAGCGGTAGAGCGAAAGAAAGTTGGTGCGAGGAGCGTCGTGGGTGTGTGTTTGTGGATGGGTGGCCGGCTGAGCGGCAGCAACCATCGCACAGAAGAGGGCACAAGGCCGCCACAGTGGCAGGCGTTGTGCCGCATAACCGTGGGGCTTTCTGTCAAGGCAAGGACGAGGCGATCGCCATCCTTCTCCAAGGACTGTACACGCGCTGCTTCAGACCGTTAGCCCCACAGCCGCTTGCCATCATTATGGGTAGCGTCGTGTGGACGGTACCCCCTGGTGGATAGGGCAAGCAGGTGGAGGCCTGAGCGCCGGTGCCTCTCCTTTGTTTCGATTCGTTTTTTTTTTTTTTGATTTCGAGGGGGGAGGAGGAGGGTACCAATAAGCTGTGCACATTATGGAGGCAGAGGTGCGGGAAACGAAGGACAGGAAGAAGCGGGAGCGGTGGAGAGGATGGCGTGCGTGGCGTTGGAAAACAGAGGGGGAGGGGGAGAGAGGGCGACGAGGCTACCGGAGAGCTCGACCGCCTGGTTTCCCCGCACCTCACTTTTCCGCACCGATCGAGCACCGAATCACCTCACCACTCTTTTGCCTCCTTTTCCTTCCCGTCTCTCTCTGTTTCACCGACCTCCGTGGTGAGGAACAAGCGACTCCGAACACTGCGGAAACAGGAAAGAAGAGAGTTGTGCCACTATTACGGCGAGCCAACAACAAAACAAAGAGAGGGAGGACAATGATGGCGCGTAGGATGAAAACAGCGGCAGGCGCATGCGAAGCAGTGCGTGACTCGTGGGCGTATTCCTCGTAGTGCGCCAGCCATGGGCGCGACTTTCAAAGACTGGAGGAGGAAGTGCTGCCACGCCCCGCAACGGTTAGCGTCCCAGGTATCCATCTTACCGTCGGGGGGTCGCCGGGCAACGAAAGACCGACGACGACGCTACGCCGCACCCACGGTAGACGAAGACGCAGGGAACAGAGAACACACAATACACATCGAAAACAGGGCGGTGGTGTGCAGTGACGCCGCTCGCCTCCGCACACTCACTCTCGACGAGCCAAACAGCGGAATGACGCACACACACGCACAGGGACAGCAGCCGCTGATTGTGGAGCGGGGAGGGGCCAAAACGGGGGGGGGGCTGAGAATGTCGGCCGTCAAAGAAGAGAGTGTCGCCGGACAACACAGGCGACGTGAGTGAAAAGGAGAGGGGCAGACACCGCCTACGCGTCTCTAGACATTTGCGCCCACCAAAAAAAGGCAGGCACACACACGCACCTACGCACCGCTGCCCTCAGTGCTCTCCTATGCAGCGCAGAGGGTGTCGAGGCAGCCGTACCAAACGCCAAGTGGATCATCCAAAACGAACACAGCGTCCTCGTCGTCGATGAAGCCCGTCCACAGCAGAGGCACCACAGCCCCGCGTAGCAGCAAACAGGCCTGCAGGACGGCCCTCCGAGCACTGAGCCAGACCGGAACGAGAATGCATCGCTTCGTCACTAAGCACCACCGACACATGGCTTCCTAAGGAGGCCCAAACGCCTAAAAGAACGGGAAGCACAAGGAAAAGATGCCCATGGCCTGCTCGCCGCGCACGCTCACGTAGAGGAAGCCGTCGGCGTGCTTGCAGGCGTCGGCGACGTCGCCGACGGAGGCGGTGGCGGCCGGCGTGCAGCCCTCCACGGCGAGCGTCACCTTCGCGGCGCTGATGCCCAGCGCCTGGCGCACGGCCGCCTCGAGCTCGGCGACGGTGGCGTCGCGGGGAAGGGCGAGGAGGTGCGCCTTGCTCGACTTGGCGGCCTCGACGACCATGGCGACGTGGCCGGGGTACTTGGCCTGCAGGCGCGCGCACTCGGCGCGGCGTGCCTCGGCGGTGTTGCTGCTCTGGTAGGCGGACATGATGGATGGTGGAGGGGAGGGGGTGCTGTGCTAGGGTGCGCCGGCTGGTGTCTGCCGCAGTGGTGGTGGTGCGGGGGCAGAGGAGGAGGAGGAGGAGGGGGGAGGAGGTGGTGGTGACGAGTGGGTGGGGGGAGGGGTCATGCAGTAGTGGCCAGGTGCGCGGGTGGGGGCCGCTGCGGGGCTGCCGCGCGGCGGGGCGGCGTTGGCGGTCAGCGCATGCGTGTTTGTGTGGGGTGCGATTGGAAATGCGAATGGGATGTACACATGGAGGGCCGGGCGGTGCGCGTTGCCGGCTCTAGGCGCGGCGACAGCGCGACGCGCACAGCACACGGGGAGAGGAAATGGGAGGAGAAAAAGGCCTCTTCACATGGGTGGTAGGCGAGCTGCATGCGGTGGTGGCGGGGAGGCGCTGCCCACGCACGCGCGCGGCGAGACACGCCGCGAAAGCAAGAGACAAAGCCTAGACAGGAGAAACAAGAACGAGTAATGCCAGGTGGGCATCAGCTCACTCACACCCAGCGATGATGGAACACACGATAGCGGTTTAGTAGAGGTACGCGTTGATGGAGGGGGAGAGGGGTTGGGGTTCGTGCTGACTCGAATGGTAGTGCTGTTGGTGGGTTGGAGTGAAGCAGGAAGGAGGGCATCGCTGCCCAGTCACACCCCCTTCTCAAAGCGCATGTCTTCCCTTTCAGGCAACGTGGATGGTGTGCGCGGTGGGAGAAAGAGTCGCGCAGAGATGCATGGCACAACGGGCCACGCATGCAGCAAACAAGAGTGTAGAGGGTACAGTGGCAACAGGGGGCAGTGCAGCCACACAGCGTGCAAAGGCGTGAGAAAAGGAGAGGCGCCAAGGGAGAGAGAGGCACGCACACACACCGGACAGAGACCGCACCAGCCTCTCGCTATACGCATACCCATGCGCATATACATACAGGTCGTAG
>NC_009311.2:430739-439477 GCF_000002845.2 Leishmania braziliensis MHOM/BR/75/M2904 | reverse complement strand
TCTGCCCGCTGCCCGTCTGCCCGTAGGCGAACACGCACCCATTGTATCCGTCGAGGGTGTTGCCCACGATGGGCTTGCCGACGTGCGCGTACACCTGATCCTGCCCCGCATACGGAGGGTGGCTGACATTGGCGTCGACCATCACTGGTGCCGAGCCGGCGCCGTCGTACGCCGGCGTCTCGCCACTGGTCTCCATTCCTTCGATATCGAGTCCCAAGCCGGAGCGCGTGGCGCGGCGGGCGGACTGCGGCAAACTGCTGAGGTTCATCATCGACTGCGCGCGAGAGCGGCGAGCAGAGTTCATGCCGCCGTTGAGGAACGTGTCCACGCCGTTGCGTATGTCGGACTGATCCCCCTCGACGCCGTCTTTCGCGTTTTCAAAGACAGACCAGAAGCAGCAGTTGAAAATGTGAGTGGACAGAGGGCGAAAAGCCCGCGCCGGTTCGAGGATGGTGATCACGCACGGGTTCTCGGCGTCGATGCGCACAGTGCTGTGCGGCGTCACCTTCTGCGCAATTTCACGCTCGCTGAAGGGGCGGACGCGGATGTACACCTTCATGGCGTTTGCCTTGGTGGTCGCTGGAGACTCGTAGACGTCATTGCGCAGTTGGCGGGCGCTGGCCGACACCTCGCTACGGTAGCGCGTTGGCGTGGCACAAATCGAATCGCTCCGCTGACTGCGAGGGACCGACGTCAGGTGTGGGCGAGCGCTGTGCGCAGACGAGCTCGCGCGGCGAGCGGACAACGACTCCGCGAAGCTGGCGCGCCGCGAGGTGCTGCGAGCAGAGAGAGGCGCCAGCATATTCTTTCTTTCTTTCCTTCGGTGGGAGTGAGGGAAGGTGCTGCGCGGCTAAGCCCTGTATGTCGCTGCGCACTGCAGCCAGCTGTGCGTGTGAGTCTGTCGTGGTTGTTGATTGTAGCACCTCTGATAGTCCCAGCCCTCTAGATAAAAGAGGAAGTCGAAGCAAATCCAGATTTACCGAAGGCGCACACGCGACCACACACGTGCGTACCCCCTTTATGCTGAAAGAGCAGTGAGGTCGGAGAACAAAAGAAACCAACGACGACGCGCAGAGAAACACTGTGAGCAGAGGGGTTTGTTCGAGGACACGGGTGGGTCGCTTGGCAGAAACAGAGCGTCACTAGAGAAGGCACGCACTTTGAGGTCAGAGAAGCAGCGGTAATGAGAGGGAGGGGGTGGGGGAGGGAAGCCGCCGTGTACAACGTCGGGCACCAATCGAATCAAAGGGCCAAACAGGGAGGTCTTGACAAAGGGGTGAGAAAAAAAGAGAAGAGTGGCCGACACACCCCTCCACACACGCACACACCCACAGGGGGGGGGGGCACCGAGAGAGTGATTCGTTTCCACCGCGACAGGCCGAAGTCTGATGAGACAGACGATATATCCGCGTGTATGACGGGAGAGACGCTCACAGACACGCGGGAGACAAAATGAAGACAAACAGACGCAAAGCAGAAAAAAAAAAACGGCATAAGGACGTGTATACCTGCCGAAAAACAGAAAAGCCAGCAATGGAGACAACAAGAGAGCGCGAGCACCCGCACCCTTCTCACAGAGTCTTTTAGCAAACAATCACCCAAACAAACATACATACCCACCCAGAGGTGGGCTTCTCTTTATGTGGGGTGGCGCCGGTACTGCGACGGCTTGCGTGTCGCAACGATGAGTTTTCTAACGCGAAAGAAAACACCCACGAGACAATAGGGGAAACACACACACACACACACACACACACACACACACACACACCTAAAGAGCAGCTGAGTACGTGTGGACGCACACACGCGCACACGCACACACACTCAGAGTAAACAAAGAAAGAGCGGCAAGCAGAGCAGTTTGATCAACTGTGTATGGATGTGTGGCTGTATGTGTATGCGTATGACGGAGCTCCTCTATTGTGTTTACCTTGGGTGAGAGGCCTTCTAAAAAATTTTATGCAACGCTGATCGTTTTTCTTCTTTATCTTTTTCTGTTGTTGAGGGCCGCCGTTGGGTTGCTGCACACGTGTGCGCGTGTATATCAGCGTCATGGTAGTTGGGAAAGGCGAGTAGGAGGGGAAAGGGGGAGGATAGAGGTGGCTAAGACATCGGAAAAGTGTGGATTGAACAGATCAGGCGTTTGCTTCCAGGGGGAGGGGGAAGTGATCTTTGGCCGAGTAGTAGGAGAAGCTAAGAAGCACGTCATACGGATGCAAGTGTTCACCTTACATGAAACTACTTGTGCTCTATACTTTGGTGCGCAATGGGCGACTGGTGGTACACCCACAAACACCTTTGCGCAGTTGGGACCACGACAACAAGAATGCGGTCACGAAATCCTCAAATGGGAGTGAATGTAGCTATAGAAAACAAAACGGCGAAAAGCTCCGCATATGTGTATAGTGTTGAAGTGCATTCTCTTGATCGCCTGCGACGATGAGGAGGCCAGGTGCGGATGCTTTCTGAGGTCTACTCGTTGATCAGCTTTTTTTTCTGTTTGCTCGTTTTAGGCTGCCGGACTATAACGCATACTGCAACCGAGCATGAGATGACAGCGCGTGTTGTGGCGCAACCAACAGAGGAGGGGGTAGCGTAGGGGGACGGGTCGTTTCCTTCGAGAGCCGTGTGTGTTGGCTTGATCGATATTGTTGAAATTATTTTACACAGGAAGGGGCGGAAGAGCAAAGGAAACAATCCAGCAATGGACACATCCACACAGGCGTCGACATACAAGCGCACACTTGAGCTACATGTACGGCGACTGCTGTGGTGTGTTGTTTGACAGCAGTTGTCTGTGCAACGCAAGACCTCTCTGATTTTACAAAAGAAAAAAATGTTTGAGCTGTTCTTTAGCTGAGGGGAGGGGAGCGGAAGTGTTTCCGAGGTTCCTTAGAACGGAGGACAGTACCAGAAGGAAGGGGTAGGGAGGGGGGGTACTTCTTCTCTAGCAAACAATGGAAAAGAGACCACAGAACCAAAGAGCAAAAAAAAAACCACCCAAGAAGAGATCCGGACACCGGCACGAAGCACACGACACAAACAACGATAAAAAAATGAAAAAAGAAAAACAGTCAAAGAAAGGCGCCACAGTACCCCAAATGCACTCACGCGAACCACCCGAACACGCACACGCACGACAGAGCCTCACTTGTCATCGGGCAAGAGGATGGTGAAAAGGAGAAGGAGGGAGCGAGTCGAGTCGCAAACAACGGATTTCTCTGTCCAGCGTGTCCGCCCCCCCCCCCCCCCCCACCCCACAACGAGCCAGTCACACCCGAGACGCGCACACCACCGCAGCCCATCGATGCCGCGCTGTTGCACTGCGGCTGAACCTCGGGTTGTCTAGGACAATCCGTCCTGCCGTCGGATCGGGCCAGCTTCAGGCCAGGGTCCCGCCTCCCCCCTGGAGACGCTGCACCCTGCCTCTATGCCGTGCCTCGCCCTCAGTCGCTTCAAAGCCGCCGCACCCCATCGCATGGTGCGGCGACTATATACCTCGGAGTCTGGAGGGCTCGACGGTGCGATTCGGGGCGCCCTCGTCCTGCTGCCGGCATCTGCGGCGCATCGGCCCACCCGGTCGGATGGCAGAGGTGCCGCATGCTTCGCGCGCACACGCAAGCGGGGCCGATTCGTATGGACGCCTTCGCGCCACGCTCGTCCACCACTCCTGGCTCTCCCCCTCTCACCTTTCCATGACACGCGTGGATGCGGTGCACCGTGCCAGCGGTGGTGAGCAGTGCGTGTGCATAGTCCTCCCACTTTTGGATCCCGGGGCCTGCATCAGCACGACGTTGCAGCCTTGAGTGGTGGTGGTGGTGGGGGGGCTCGCTGTCTGCAGCTTCCGTTGCCGTCGATGCTACCCAGGAGGGGGGAGGGGAAGGGCGTGCCTGGATGGCCTGCCCGCATGCGCCACGACACAGGTGGATTGCACAGCGGGGAGTAACGAGGAAGACAAACAGACCAACAAGAGGCAACTGTGCGCTGATCCTCTGCGTTCGCCCGAGTGATGCGCACGAAAAAAAAAAGAAAAGGAGGAGACTGAAGAGAATTTGTGAAGCTACAAAGGAGACACGCCACACACGGTCATCACCGACGAGCCACCGCTGCCCCATCTTTCGCTTGCAAGAGCAGAGAGGAAATCAAGCCGTGGGTGATGGCCAACAGGGAAGGGGGGGGGTGGCAAAAAAAAAAATGAAACAAGCAAGAACGGTGAAATCTAGCGAAGTAATGTGCGCTGTGAAAGAGAGAGAGAGAGAGACAGGAGCACTAGAGGAGGTGCAAACGCGCACCAAAGATGTAAGTGAAGGCAACAAGCAAAGAAGAAACAGGAAAAAAAGATGGACAACAGCACATGTGTAGAGGCTAACCCATCCACACCCACCGACCTGCACACACACACGCACATACAGGTGCATTCGTACAAGGCACTTTTAGTTGTTTAGGCGGTATGTCGGAAGAAGAGAGAGACATGCAGGGAAGCGGGAGGGGGGGAGGGGACGAGGATGAGGATGAGGTAAGCCACCTCAGGGACATACTGACGGGGGGAAATAGTGGTGGGAGAAGGAGAGAGGAGGGAGTAAGGACCAGGAGAAACAAGTAGCCCATCACGACATCAAATGCGGACAAAAAGAGCACTCAGAGTGAACATTCCCCCCCCCCCCCCCCAAAAAAAAACATCAACAACCAGAAACGAACAGAACAAGAGGAAACCCAGAAAACAAACAAAGGGCTAGTGGCCCCCTGAAAGTAGAGGAGGAGGACGAGGGGGAGAGGGGAGGGGAGGGGAGGGGGGGGGGGGGAGTGAACGAGCACGCGAGAGGGGCCCTCTCGGCCTTTTTTTTGTGCCGTTTCACGCTTGCTTTACTCCTTTTCTGAGGCTGTTCGTTGCAGGTGCGCTTTTTTTTCCTGTGCCAAAGCCACCAACAACCCAAACAGAAGTCGGATAGCAGTACAGCCGAGACCAGAGCACACACACGCACCAACCCCCCGCTTCCCCTTCCCTTCTTCCACACACATAGCGAGGGGGGGGGGCGGGGAGGTCAGGCATCATCAAGCGGAGTACACGCTGATGAACAAAGGCCAAAGCAGGCAAGCAAAATTATGCCAATTACATCTCTCTTGTCCCACACAAGAGAGATGTCGCTCTATGCAAAGTCCTACGCAGGCGTTTTCCCATGCGCGCACGCCCACTTCTCCGCCGTTGGTTCCTCCTCGCCGTCTACGCTTCTCCAGCTCCGCCCTTTGTGCAGCCCTTCACCTCTACGAGGCGAGAGGCCAAATCGAACACGAGCAGGTCTCTCGTGTCCCCGTACATTCCCCCCGCTGCCCCAGATGCTCGCAGCCAGCGCACCAAAAGTGAAGGAGAGAGAGAGGGGGCACGAAAGGAGAGAGAAAAAAAAGAGAGGAGTGACACGGGCAATGCGGGATGACTGTTGCCCATTGCGTACATCTCCTGCCGCTGCTGCTGCTGCCATGAGAACGGGCTGCGCACGCACGTACGTGTCGGAGAAGGAGGGGGGCACAAGGAAGAGAAAAAAGAGTTCTGAAACAGGGGGTGGGGGGTGAAGGAGAGACGACCCAACATGCACACCCACCAGCTGAAGAAGAGAGAGACAAAAAATTGGCAGGCAACGGGTAGCCCGCATTTCACCTCTTTGCACACTGACGCCTTCTTCTAGAGAGGCACAATACCCAACAAGGGCACTTTTGGGGAAACAGGGATGGCACGACGGTGAACAACGACGAGAGAGGAGACTACCGTCACACAGGCAACGCAGCTGACGATGCTGGCTTTATACATGTACAGGTAGAGCGATGATGGGGAAAGGCTAGGATGGCGTAACAACACCGAAAGGAGTACCAAAAAGTGAGGCAGAGGTCACGGCGCGGCGTGCAATGCAGAAGTGCACCCAGAGGACAAGCTCCTGGGCAAGAGGCAGTCGCACCTCAGCAGTGGGAGCAAAAGGAGGAGGCGAAAAGGTAAGGAAAAGCGGACGCAATGCCGTGAGGTGGGCGTGTGGGCAATGAATCCTTCTCCATCCCTGCACTTCTTTTACTAATAGATCAGCTCGGAGAGGCTTGGAAGGGGAGCGGTGTCGGAGAGCCACATGGGAACGGGAGAGGCAACGAGAAAATGAAGACAGCAGATGAGCAAGTAGGCAACATCGCGACACGTGCACCCCGACACGCACATACCAAAAGCTCCTCCTGTGCGACAGCCTCGCGAGCGCCGACACGCACTCGCCCTTTCCCAGTCCGGCGCCCCTTCTTCGCTACACAGGCTTCTTGCCATTTTGAGTGGCCGTGTTAGCATCGTGCAACCTCTCGTTCACCTCTTCGCTAGGCTGGAAGCCACGGCTGCGCGAGAGCTGCTCGTACACGTGCTGCTGCACCTGCTGCAGGTTCGCCTGCTGATCTCTACGGGTCTTGCGCATGTGCTCGATGGCGCTACGAATCCCATCCATTTCGCGGCTGAGCTGCTCGTCGACGGAGCCGGGGTTCCGCATCGACGCCGACGGCCGTCGGCTGGCCGGGTCACGGAATGCCATCTCCTTTGCTTTGGCACGGAAGGCCGCGTAGTCCTTGTCGCTAACGAAGGCACGCAGGGCCTCGATGTCCTCCTTGAGGTTCGTTGGGTTCTTTTCGTAGTTGCCTATAATGGTGGTCAGCACAGCGATCATGTTCTCCTGCTTCAGAAGGAGGTCTTTGATCTCGGTGTTCAGCTGTCGCTCCTTGGCTCGCATATCGGTCTGTAGCTTCAAGTTGTCGCGGCGCAGCTTCGCCGCTTCTTCTTCCGTTCTTTGTGCCTGCGTATCACGCGCGGTGATCTGCTCCTCCTTGCGCGACAGCTCGGTGCTCATTTGCTTCTTTAGCATCGCCAGCTCCGCCTCGTGTCGCTTACGCTCCCGCGCCATGTCCTGCTCGATGTTTTTCATTTCCGCTTCGTGACGCTCCTGCAGCTCCTGCAGAGAGAGACCCTGGCGCTGGCGATCACTGGTCGTCGACGCCAGCGATTCCCGCAACCGCTTCAGATCATCCTGGTACTCAGCACGCACAGTCGCCAGCTTCTCTTCGTAGCTAAGCTTCATGTTCTCCCGCTCCTGCACCCAGCGGCGCTTCTCCTGCTCGAAGGTATCTCGTGTGGCTTGCATGCGTGACTCGGAGTTGCTCGACGCCCCCTTCTGCCGTTTCGCCCGCTCTTCCTCTCTCTCTGCGTACTCCTTCTTCACTTTCTCTATCGCTTCTCGGTATTGCGCCGTCAGCGCAGATATTTCGGCGAGGTGCTGCCGCTGAATCTTAGCCGTCTCACGAAGTTGCTCACTCTCGCCGCGACTCAGCGTGTCCATCACATAGGCGTCCTTGTCCATCATCAAATTCTGGCACTGACGGATCAGTACGTTCATTTTGTCCTCGAAGGCGCCAAAGAGGTAGTCGGTGGACCACCGCCAATGGTATGCGTTGTAGTGATTCAGATGTACCTCCCAGTCATGAAAGGTGCTGCGGTAGAGGTCGCACTTGGCCTGGAGCTTCGCAATAGTGCTTTCAGCGTCTACATCAAGCTTGCCGGACTTCGTCCTCTCAGACTCCAGCAACTGTCTCTGCAGCCGCACAATCTCCATGTTCGCCGATGTCAACTCCGACTGCAGCTGCTCGTTGGTACGGCGGTAGGTCGTGGCACTCACGCTGCCCTGCCCCTCGCCCGCACCAGCAGACCCGCCTTCCGCACCTGCAGCACCCGCTCCCCCGCGCGCCGAGGGCTTCCCGATCAGCGTTGGATCAGCGATGCCGGCACTCTCCAGTTCCGCACGTAGCTGACTGATGATGCGCTCCTGCTCACCACACTGCCACTCGAGGTCCTTTATGCGTTTTTCTAATCCGCGCACGTGCTCGTTCGTGTAGTTGCTGCCACCCGCCTCCTTCAGCCGCAGCTCCAGGTCCGCCACCTGCGCGCGCAGCTCGCGAAGCTGCATGATCATTGGATCCACGTTGCGGCGCGCCTTGTTGAGAACCTGCTGCGCACGGCATGCGTACATGATGGTCTGGCGCATCTCGTCGAAGTTGATCGAGTGCGGCGAGATGGTGGCCACCATCGAGGTCTGGCTGTTGCCGCCAATCGAGTCGCTCAGCACCCACGTCAGGTTCGAGTCGCGGTACGGAATGCTAAGGCCGCCCCCCTTGTTCTGCGACAGGTCCGCCAGACGGTCAATCACGCGGCCCAGCACCGTGAGCGACTGGTTGATCTTCACCCCGTCGTGGAACTCATCGCCCTCGGCTCCAGCGGCGCCGGTGCGCTCAGACCCCGCAAGGTCCACCAGGTTCAGCTTGCTGCGCATCTGGAACGCGTTGTCGGAGTCGTCCATCGACAGCTGCACAATGTTGAAGGTCAGGATGGCGTGGCTGCGGCTGCTGCGGTCGTTGAACTTCGTCGCAGCCGTGTGGCGCTCCTGCATGCCCTTGCGAATCACGCGGGCGACGTCCTCTTCCCTGGACACCATCTTCCACGTCAGCCCTTCGATGAACGGGCCGGAGTTGGGCGAGTTACGAATTCTCAGGTCCGTGTTGCGCTGCGGCCGGATAAGGTCGAACACCTTCTCGTTGTAGATCTCGTAGTACGACACCTCCACGCGGTACGTGAAGTCGGAGTCCTTGGCGCGCTTCGCACGGAGGCCGTCAAACAGGTCCATGCACGCGCGCGGGATGATGCCTTGCAGCTCGTTCGGGTCTAGTCCCGTCTT